>NW_022145521.1:337500-480000 GCF_000002235.5 Strongylocentrotus purpuratus
CTCAATAGCAAGATTAGATGCATAATAAATTGATTAATCCGCCACACTAATCAATATGGAGAGAAGGCAATCTTCGCATCCCTAAAAATAACCGGGAGATATCCACCGTCTGAATGGAGTAATCTTAGTTGAAAGTACTTTTTAATTAATACATCATCCAAGTTCATGAAGAAAGAACTATATCGTATCTGTAATTCATTTTGCACAAACGACACATGTTAACCAAGCATGTTATTTTGTTGTGTGTTCACAAAACTTTGTCTGATATTATTATAATTGGAAAACTGGAGGTTTGTTCAGACATGGAGCGGTAAATGGTTGCAAAAAAGCATCCATGTTCTTTTAACGTGTAAATGAACAGCAACAAATGACGTGTGCGTACACTGTGCACAGAGCACTGTGTCATAAGACAAAGAAATATTAAGCATATATTACACTTCATTTTTTTTAAAAAGCAGAGATTTTGCAACGTCATATCTGAACGAACGAGCATTTACATGTACTGTACATGTAAAGGTGAATAACAGAATTTCAGACGTTCTTATTTTATGAAAATACAGGCCAGAGAATATAGTTTTTAGAGAAAATATTTAATCGTGAACTACATGTACATGTACTTACTGTACATGAATGGGAACAGATCATCATATGCAGTTTACAGAATACAGAATGATAACTGCATCTACTGAACACAAGTTGAAAAACATCTTTCTAGTTTACCTTTCCTCTCTAACTTTCTCTGGTTTTTATGTCTGTCTCTCAAGATTTATCATTCTCTAATCTTCCTTTTCACCGAAAAAGTACAGTAATTTTCCTAATGCCACCCGCCTCTCTAACCTTCCAAACTTTGATAGTACTCAGTCGGACCACCATAGGAAAGTCCATTGACCATGGCTGGCTCATGTTTACTAGGAATCCCAACTGTTACAAACATTAGATTGCCTACTACATGCTAGAGGATCATCTATATCAATCAACCACCTGAATGTCAACAAGCTGTACAGTGAATCTCCCCCCCCCCCATCGCCCCTTCCCTGCTCTCTACATGTATCTTGCTCGAGCATCCTTGCAAAATTGCCTAAATGCTACCTACATGTACAGTATAAAGAGTTCTACTTCTTAATCTCTCCTCTATCTGCTGACCCACTAATCTGACATATTGTATGCGTGTAAACAAAAAATACCAGTCATCATGATACAAGCAAAAATACTTTTACTACTATGTTTTATTGTAGCCCATTCAGGCCGTCCGCTCCTCTCATTCCACTTTGATGTTGTCAACCTATCTCGCAGGACGCCTACCAATTCAACACTTCCTTCGACATAAAAATGCTACGACCATCACAATCATCAGCATATAAAATTGCTAGAAGTGTATGGAGGGGGAGGGGGGATATTCTCCCCTCCCCTTACATGTATGCATGACCTCGAACATCCATCTGAATTGTACATATTGCTAATGGTTCCCCTCCCAACCATCTCTTTTTCTTACCCCCCCCCCCCTCCCCTTCTCTCTCTCTCTCATTGTCTTTCTCTACTCGGACCCCCCCCCCCCCCACTCCAAACCATCAAATGTTCATCCCTCCCCCTCCCAATGAATAATCACATACACTCACCTGAATGGTAAATATGGAGGATTGGTGCCTGCCACGAGCGGCCTGTACGCCTCCTCAGGAATCCTCCTCAAGTAGATTACCTGTAATGAGCAACGTTAATCACTTTTATTTGTGGATAATTCAATACAAGTGTCTGGCATCACACACATTCATCAATCTAATTAGCAGGTGTGTGTTTGTGTGTGTGCAAGGGTATTGGGGCCATTTGGGGGCTTGGTATTTGGCAGTCGCTTATTTACAATCTGGGAGCCGAGAATAGTTTAACTTAAGCACCGTAGCAATTTGAGCTTGTAAGGTACAAGCCCATATTACAGCTCATGCATAATATTTGCACAACTATTACAGTTTTTTAATCAGTGTTCAATTTTCATGTTTCCTTGTAAAGTGGTATTAAAGTATATCTTCATTCTACACAGGTGCTACATGACCTTCAAGAGTGGGAGCATAAACACAAAGAGCTGTTCTTTATTAGATTAAAGTCGTCCATGTGTGTTGTGTGACAGTATTTTTAATGTCATTTGACAGATCTCATAATGCATTTCTAAGGCCTCACCATGTATTCACAGACAAGGTGTGAATAAGCTAATTGCACATGTATACTACTGAAGAGTGTAAGCAAGGGCAACACCATCACCAGGGGAAACATGATATTACATTATCATAAATTGTGGCATTGAACATTTGTCAATGCCTTGATGAATATATGAACTGCTTAATGCATTAAGTGATGTGCTAAATCTTGAAAATTAAATTAATCTATTTGGGATTCTGGAATTGTTATTGACTTTTCACTCACACATGTACATGTACATGTAGTGACATATCCTGTACGTAAATATTTCATACAAAAATAAAGTAAGAGAGAGGGGAAAAGTGAAGGTGGGGAGAGGGAGGGGAGGGAGAGGGAGGGGAGGGAGAGGGAGAGGGAGGGAGAGGGAGGGAGGGGGAGGGAGGGAGGGGGAGAGGAGAGGGAGAGGGAGAGGGAGAGGGAGAGGGAGAGGGAGAGGGAGAGGGAGAGGGAGAGGGAGGGGAGGGAGGGGAGGGAGAGGGAGGGGAGGGGAGGGAGAGGGAGGGGAGGGAGAGGGAGGGGAGGGAGGGGAGGGAGAGGGGGAGAGGGAGAGAGGGAGAGAGAGGAAGAGAGGGAGAGAGAGAAAGAGGGTGAGAGGGAGAGAGGGTGATCGAGGGAGAGAGGGGAAGAAAGGGAGGGGAAGAAGGAAACATAACGCTTGACTGCTTCTTTTAAAAGAACATTACGACAGCCAGAAATAACTCTTTAATACAACATGCCATCAATGTCCTTCTTGCCCTCTGGAAAACATTTAAAAGGATTTACTTACAGCATAGCATCCTATTAAACAGGCTGCATTGGTTCTCTTTTTACTGTCAAATGAAGTGTAGTGAACAATCTTCTTGCGGCTGAGTGATGTTGACTGAAATTAGAAGAAAAAAAAACACATAAAAATATTGATTAATGCGCTTTCGGAAATAATCAAGAGTTGCATTGATTTGCATGAAATTTCTATTAGCAGAATTGATTACAAGGCAACATTCATGTAAATGTCAATATCTACGTGTAGTACATGTATTTGGGCATGCAGTACAGTTAATGAACAATTAAAATAAAATCAATTAAAAATTTTAAATGAACAAATAGAATAAAATCAATATAAATGTACGCCAAGACAAAATCAAATATATGTTAGTACAAAGACTTCATATTCAGATGATGTACAGTGTACTTTAAAACATAACTTTGTACAAGAATCAAGAAGTAATTAACAAACAAAAAGCCAACTGACTTCAATAAGGTACATGTACATTGTACATGTAATTCCGTCCAAGAGTTCAATAGCTCCTAAAATCTTAGAGAATATGAAAACTAGACTGAACAGACTTTAAATTTAAGAAAAATAAGAATGGATACATGTAGTTGACATGGTCATGTGTGTGTGTTTGTGTGTGTGTGTGGAAGGGTGGAACTCTGCTTTTTCAAAAACAATCTCACTGTAGCTTGCCATTAAATGAAAAAAAAACAAGTGAAACTGAGCATATATCGCAAACTGGCATGCATTGCCTGTGTTGTAAGCCTATATGGTAACTGTACCAATTTAATTATAACCAAGCAATATCAAAGCTCGCCATCAGAGCATCAATTCCATAGATCTGACCTGTTGGTTCGTGGGGTAAAAGAAAGTTGCATGGTAACAACGACGGTTACTACAGCCCTGCAGCTACAGCATGTTATGCTATGAACAACCGATGACCATGTCCAGGCAGACCTTTTCAATTTCCTCTATATTAAATCAAACTAACTCGTGATGGAGAACTGAAGCAGAAACAGCCCACATGCAGGAGCTGATCATTTAACAAAATTCATCGACTGCAAGCATACTCTAATAACTAAACTATAAATAGTGTCTCAATCTTACAACTTTATCTTTTAATGGATATTATCTACAGTACTGTATGTACAGGTACATGTAGGGTATACTAAGAAATTTAATTGAAAATTCAGGTGAAATTGTGCATGTAGAAATTGTTTTGTAGTACTAGTACTTCTTTCAAAAGTCTTATACATGTACTGTACTTGCATTTCATGAAAAAAAATTACATGCGCAGAAGTACATTTACACTTCTTTAGTACACTTCTTTGTTTTACCTTTTAAAAAAACATTGGTTAATTCAGATTTGGGGGAATCAATTCAAATCTCTTTATACATGTAGAACTGTTCATGTTCGTGTACAGTATACTATACTACAGTATACTCAGGGTTCTTGTTAATAGCCGGCAACCGGCTATTTTTTCGGGCTGTAACGGCAATCGTAGCCGGCTGTAAGCCTCTCCAAAAAAAAATAATAATAATACAAAAATCACATCATATTCGGTCAAGTCGCTATCTCAAATTTCTGTTATCACAAGCTTCACGAAGACACGCTTTCATAGCGCGGGGTTGTGAAAACGGTCGTAAAGAAATGAGATGAAACGTCTCCGAAACGATCGTAAAATAAAACCCTATTAAAATATGGACTTGCGGCGCGGCGCACGCGGGGGCAGAGCTATCTAGTATATGCCCAGTGCGCCAGAGCCAAGCGCAGGCCGGCAAGCTAGCTTACGCAAGAAAAGCGCGCGTTGTGAGCCGAGCTGAGCTAGCTGAGTGAATTTATCTCCGAGATCGCACGCCAGTCGAATTAAAATGGAATCGAAACGGCAGACATCGATGTCTTCCTTCCTTACTATTAAGAGTAAGAAGCAACGTACAGGTAAGTTTTTTATTTGAAATGTAAATAATAATGTAGGCTAAATTATAAATAATACCGGTAGTAATAATGAGTGTGAAACTGTGATTGATTTGGCGATGCACGATTCGATTCAGAATACGATCGCTGCACAACCGGTGCGGCACGCTATACACATACACTGTCACAGAGACTAGACCGTAGACATACGTTCGTTAACAAGCTCAAGCCAGTGAACTCCGCTCGCAATAATTTAAAGAGGCCAGCTCCAGAGCTCGCTCTGCGTCCAAATGATCACCCGCATTGGCATTGCTATTTATTTTAATTTTTTTAATTTTTTATCGCAAACGATTTTCTTCACTGACAAGGTCCTTTAAACGTCAGTTAACCGTTTTTGCCCAGGACTACCTTGTATCATTATCATGTAATTCAAAATTGTAGATTCATCACAAATATGATTGATTTATCAGAAACAATAATGGAGCATTTTCATTTCATATTGTATATCATATGAAAAGTAAGTTATTCAGCCAAAATATTCATGATCTTTATCATTAAACTATGGCTCATACAGTGTGGTCATATCTTCAAAAATAAGGCTAAGATAGCACCAGAGAGCATCTAAAACCCTAAAGCTGGACCCCGGCCGCAAGGGACTTCGCGCTTCGCGCACATGGTGATGTGCGCTACGCGCACAGAGATTTTTCTTTTGCAATTTTAGTAGCCTCCTGTAAATCATAAATCGCCTGCTATCAGAAAAATTAACAAGAACCCTGATACTACGTGCAGAAATAAACCTTTCCTTTCAGTTTCGGGATACATTGCAAGTATTTGCGACTAAAAATATCTTCTTCCACATACCAGTATTATACAATGTACATGTACAGGTATGAATTTCATTATCACTGTTAAAGGTACTATGTCCCTTTTGCAGCCAACCTCAAATGCTGTAGAACTTTGCAGGAATTATGAATATGTCATGTATGTCCTATCTGTGAAATTTAAACATTAGCAGTGTCCTCAAATTCAAATTATGCAAGGAAACCCGTTTACTTGCTAGACTTCACTGTCAGACACTATTGAGTGACTGACTGGCTTTTTTTCTTCTTTGGTAATAACATACATAAAAAGAGTTGTAAAGGGTACATGAGCATTTGTCTACATCAATAACCCACTTCTTGTGATGGCCAAGATTAAACTGATTGAATCTTTGCGCAGCATAAAACGTATGACCATTCGGTACAATTGTCTGAAAATCAAGACTATTACTTTTGGGCTCTATAGCCCTAAAGTCGATTTGACAACTAATAGTAGTTATTTTCCCACTTGAAGACATTTTCAAGCCCCACCTTTTTTAGGGAAGTTCTAAATTAATTATCTTTCAAATGCAGTTGGAATTTAACTTTTTCATTTTTTTGGCCTGGAAAAGGGACATAGTACCTTTAAGGCTATGCACAACAGTGTAATGAGGTACCCGAGTACACTCCCAGGCTCAAAAGCGAATACTCCAATATTCGGACGCCATGTATTTTTATAATTTTTTGAATTTTTTTGATTTTTTTTGAATTTTTTTGATTTTTAAATTTTTAAAAATTTTTTTAAATTTTTTTATTTTTTTTGCCACTACCATACCACTCGGCAGTTTCCCAGGTCCCTCGCTGAAAACGCATGCAATTTTACTTTGAGCTGCAGTTGAAGGCTCCGATTTAATAAGAATAATAACAGTAAACAATGCTGTTTTAAAAGAGATGGCAGAATAATCCATTTTCCTCCAAGTCCAAACAGAAATCGGGACCTTTGGTCCCAGTTTCTGAAAGGTGAGTTTGACAGTACTTGAGTTGGGAAACAATTTTACCGATGGTACCATGCCAGCGGCTGCCGCTCTCCCAGGCACGGGTAAGCGTGGGCCTAGACATTTTTTTTATTTATTTATTTTATATTTTTTTAAATTTTTTTTTGCGGCCGAATATTCGGATACGAGAAATCGTACCCGAGTAGTTGTCAACCGTGCGGGTACTCGAGCATTCGACTACCCGTTGCAGCCTTAATCACTGTACAAGTGTACACACTGTACTTTTTTCAGCATGTACATTTAAGTACATTGTAGACTCTGGACTGGGACAATGCTTTGCCAAGTGTCACCTTTGACTGTGTACATGTACCTGTACATGTAATGTTCATGTATTTGCATCTTTCAAAAAGGATGTCAAATAACATTTTATCAAACAAGAGCAAGATAATCAATCAAGGAGGTAAGGGTCGGCCAGTCGGCTTAATATTTTATCAGCTACAAAGTACATGAATAAATGTTCAAGATATTGGACGTGGTTCAATTACTTGTAATTTGTAAGGCATCCCTAGATTGACCATGCATTCTCTAATTACACAGATTTATAGGCTTTCTGAATGGCTAATCATCAATTCACTGGGACTTCATAGTCATTTGCAGGCAATAGTATGCTGGCATTTCACAAAATATATACTGTCTAAAGAGGGTAATCCCCTAACATCATTATTCTCAGTGGGAACATTCCAGTCCTAGATACATGCACATCAAGCTTTCCCTGTTTACACAGATCTATAATTCTGAATAGCTAATCATCATTCCACTGGGACTTCATGGTAATTTGCAGACACTGGTGTAATGGCCTACACAAAAAAATATACTGTCTAAAGAGGGTAATCCCCTTACATTATTCTCAGTGGGAACACGCCAATCCCCAGATACATCAAGCTTTCCCTGTTTACACAGATCTATAATTCTGAATAGCTAATCATCATTCCACTGGGACTTGCAGACACTAATGGTATTGGATGAATGACAAGAGTAAAATCATCTGAAAGGCTTGATCATACCAGGCATCCTTTTTGATGATTGCCATGTATTTATTTTCCTAATTTGTACATGTAATCAATTGTACAAATTGTACATACATGTACAGTACTTAAAGGTACTATGTCCCTTTTCCAGGCCAAAAAAATGAAAAAGTTAAATTCCAACTGCATTTGAAAGATAATACTAATTTAGAACTTCCCTATAAAAGGTGGGGCTTGAAAATGTCTTCAAGTGGGAAAATAACGACTATTAGTTGTCAAATCGACTTTAGGGCTATAGAGCCCAAAAGTAATAGTCTTGATTTTCAGACAACTGTACTGAATGGTCATACTTTTTATGCTGCGCAAAGATTCAATCAGTTTAATCTTGGCCATCACAAGAAGTGGGTTATTGATGTAGACAAATGCTCATGTACCCTTTACAACTCTTTTCATGTATGTTATTACCAAAGAAGAAAAAAGCCAGTCCGAGTCACTCAATAGTGTCTGACAGTGAAGTCTAGCAAGTAAATGGGTTTCCTTGCATAATTTGAATATGAGGACACTGCTAACGTTTAAATTTCACAGATAGGACATACATGACATATTCATAATTCCTGCAAAGTTCTACAGCGTTTGAGGTTGGCTGCAAAAGGGACATACATGTAGTACCTTTAAGGAACAAATAATGCCTTTGAAGCTCCAGCACCACCTTTGGTGGCAGAGGCATCAAAACTTGTGCACAACTTCACAAGAACTATTCCAATACATAAAACTACTCTACACTGAACTGTATGCATGACATTTATCATCAGGGGTAGAACATACATGTACAAATCACCAATTCTACATCAAAATCTCTGCAGCAACCACACATTAAAAAAACGCACAGGGCATGGAATTAATGACAGGTTTGAACTGAAGTTCAAGAGTTCGGCATCTCATGCGCAATTGCACATCATGACTTTTCCACTTTTTTTTTTTTGCAGTATGTTCGTGTCTGCCAGCATGATTGATGTGCATGTTATCTTTAATATACATGTACATTGTCAGAGAAAGAAATGTACACCATGATGAACAACCAAAGCATGTGTAGTACACTTGATATCCACAGCTTCCCCGTCAAATTTTCATCGAGCTATTAAATAGTCAAGGTGAAAAAGAATGAATTCCTATTTCCTTTTAATTCCTGTTATTTGTCAATGAATGAAAACTTAAAAAAAAAAAACTTCACTGTTTCCCAGGCCCAAAATGGCAAGAAGAGGAAGAGCTGAATAAGAACATCCAACAAAAGATGCCATCACTACACATACTGTACGTACATGTTGTAACATAATCATGGACAGATCACATCATGACGAATTGAAACTGAGAAATTGACCAATATATTGAAGCAATATACTGAACATTAGTGGACAATTATCTCCTTGAGCTGCAAGATAATTTATCATACAGTGAAAGGCATGCCATAACAGCAAAGAGGAGTATTCAACCAGCCTTCTGTGATCAATTTTGATAATCTTTCAGACTTAAGAATTGTGATGCAAATCTCACCTTTAATTTCTTGTTGAGCTTACAGCAGTATCTGTACAGGAGAGCTAGGTTTAATGGTCCAAAGTCTGCGTAGAAGCTGCAAAGAAACAGGAATCAAAATATCATGTTTATCACCATGTTCTGAACACTTAAATAATCAATTATGGTTGATTGGTTATCAAAGACAAATCTGGCTTATCATCATTCAGTGATGTTGAATATTCAATCATATCTTACATGTAATCTTTCATCATAATTGCGCCACAAAAGGGGAAAAAGGAGATGATGACAACGACTTGCAAATCCAAGCATTTGCATACATGTATAAGAAAGGAATGAAATAAAATAATGCGATTAAAAAGAGAATCTTGATTATGAATACTGACAAGAGATTTCATAATTGTGGAGTGTGTGAAACATAAAAACTTTCTTGCTTGTGAATTTTTCTTCAATGTTCCAATGTTCGTTGAAAATTTATTCAAATTTCAACTGTCTCAAATATTATCTTAAAAAAAAGAGAAAAATTATAAAACCATGCATGCAACTTCCTGTTGTGTATAAAGTGAATGCATGCCATACTCGATTTATAGAAAATTAGTGGTGGACTGGAGGACTCAAACTTTTACACACCAGTGTATCAAGTGTCAGGATTTAATCTACTGTAACTAGGTTGATGTTTTTGCTGTGTTAGTACAATGCAAGGTGTACTGTGCATAGAACAGCTTAGTAAATAGTCAGCAGGAAAGCAAGCAAATACAGAAACCTATGTTTGTTTTAACAGTGCATTCAGTGACCTAATAACAAGGTTCTTTACAAACAAGTTAGTCAAATAGAAGCTTTGGGTTGCAAATGTATGTAGAACATCTACATGTAAATGTATGTGTGTCATTGAGTACATGTATGTCTTTTAACTTTTACAAATTTATCTTGATAAAGGAGATCTCTGTGTATATACTACATGTATACCGGTATGTATCTGAGAAGTGAAGGAACATCGAACACGAAACATTGAATTATTCAATGTGAACTAATCAGAGAGCAAAAGGAATTTAACAAACAAGAAGACATTTAAATAATATACATGTCATGTCCGATACTGGGTGATGAAAGTCGTCACTAGATGACGAACACAGCAAAAGAATGTGAAGTAAAACAGCTTGCAGATACACATGTAAATGTGGGACCAAGAAATATTGTAAATGTGATAAAGTACTGTAAATTCAAAAGAAATTTTAAAAAAAGCTAGAAAGGGAGAACTGGGGTGCAAGTCTGGTAAAAGAATAGAATGAGATTAATTGAGAGAGTGAAGGAAGGAATAGAAAAACAAAGAAGGAGGAAAAGGAGAAGTTGAAAAGAAGGAGAAAGATGAAAAAAGGGAGAAAGAAGAAAAAAAAGGGAGAAAGAAGAAAAAGGAGGACGAGGAGCAAATAAATAAAAACAAGTTAGGAGAGGAAGAAATACAGAAATAGAGAAAGAGGAAAATTTGAGTAAAGAGAGAACATGAGAGAAGAGAAAGGAGAGAAGAGAAAAGAAAGAGGGGAGATATACAGAGAGAGGGATAGAGGAGTAGGCGAGGGAGACTGAACGAGAGGAAGAAATGGGGGCTGCGTTGAAAGAAAGGGAGAAAGACCTTGCATTTACCCTAGAGAGGTGGCCGTAAATGAGCCACTTCCTGGCTAGAGTACACTGGGGTTGGGGTATCCTGTTCAAATTTATGAGGGCTGAAGATCTGGCACTTTTTTTTTTCCTTCTACATCTCCATCCCTTGTTCACAATGTGTACACAATACATAACTGTGTTGCAAGCGCATTGACTGGATTGCACTTTTTAATCACTGAATTAACTTTAGCAGGTGGAAGTGTTCATAAACTATACACACATATTGTACATGAAGGAAGTTAGGAACAATTTTTGTTTTCCACTAAATGAAGAAAGAGGGAGATTTGTTTTTACAAACATTAATATTTCTCTTTTCTAATGATGTACATGTAGGCCAACCTTAGTTGTAACTTTGGATAGATAGGCCTACATGTACATGGATTGGCCTAAAATATCTTCTGATTTTCTCTTCACTTACTGCATTTGACACTTGTTTGTGTAAAACTACGGTCACAAAGGTTTGTACGAACGATGTGTTCTTACAAATCTCTGTTTTTCCATTGTCTTTCCGAATTTCCATTGTCTGAAAATTGTTTGTATGGCGTTCGTAATGGCATTTGTGACCGAGGCTTTAATAGTTTGAAGCATGCATTTCTCTATTTTTGCTACAATTTTACATTGTAAATCCCCCATGAAACTACATTTGACATGAAACAATCGTTCAGCTTACTTTTCATATTGAAATTCATCATCAATACAGAAATAGTGTGTGTTTGTTGTGCTTCTTGGTTTGTTCCTTAGTGTTGCAAAGTAAAGGCGATCTGAAAAGAAAAATTGAGAACATACATGTAGTTAAAAATCATTCTTATCCATACAAGCTAACACAGGTACATGTACATCATGACATGTAGTATTGTACTGTAAATGTACATTCAAGTTCATGTACATGTAGTTTAGCGTTGAAAAGAGACATAGGTCTACTGTTCTACTGTAGATCTAGAGTCTACGGTAACTAAAGCTTTTCGACATGCACTCATCAGACTCAGAGTAAAACGCAAGAATGAAATCAATCAATATAAACGGAAACTAAAAGGAAACTAAACTTTGTAGAATCTACTTCACAACGTACACAGAATGATGGTGCTCAGAAACGTTGGTAGACTACTGTAAACGCTGTTATTTTTGCATGATTAATTTTTACGCGCTGAGCAACCCAGAAAAATATTCGCTGGTTCTTAAATTCGCGTTGCACACAATCCAGCCCGTTCAAAGCACGCATATATTTTTTCGAGCGTTCTAAAGTTTGCGCTTGCCGATCTTAGACCCCTAGACTAGTGCAAAATTCGTGAAAATTTCTATTTTTAGTTTTACAGTAAATTGTCTCTGGATGATAAAATGTTAAATTCTCTTTTTTAAAAGTTTTATTCAAAATCTATGAACATCTCACATCTGTTTTACAGTCTACTCAATTATTTCTCAATTATAATTCTTCAGCATTCATTCTTAATTAGATTCAAACCATGTACATGATGCATGCAAATTGCAAAACAAACAACACACTCTTGAATTTAAAGGGCCAACGGCAGGATCAGCAAAGAGCAAGTCAACTGTTGCACACTTCTCATTCAAATCTCACCTTGAATAATTTCTGATGCACTCATTAATTCGTTATCATCTGCCATCATGATACCAGTTTCCAATTTCTGTGTTATTCCTTTTTCTTTTATTTACACGCCACCAGATGGGAAATCGTTAGGTGTTTCTGCTTGAATTTCAGTCTTGATGTTGATGTTGCAAGTTGGTTGCTCGAAATTTTTAGTCGGTTGCACGCAAAGTTCACACACTCAGTTTACACACACAGAACACAGTGCAAGCAATCGGCCCCGTTCGTCCAGTCACAACACCAATTCATTCATATGATGCGGATATGACTGCGGTAGATCTTGGCTCGTTTCCCGTGCAATTCTGGCGACGAACAAGGTTCAAAAGGGTCCCGATTTGAGATAGCAAGGTCTTTATTGCTCTTGTGACACCTGAAATTTTCGGTAGCTAAGATGTTAAGCCACCTAGATCCTTGGCAATGAGTTCCGAAGTGGTCCACAAGTTATGTTTCCTTCATTTTAGTTGCGATTATGTGTTTTGATACGTACTGCTACCTGTTCCACTGATCAGCCATGTTTGAAGATTGAGGGTAATATGTGACGTCACACTCACATGTAGGCGATTTAGCCAATGGGAAACTTGGATACCAAACTTGTATAGTGATATGCTAATTAGAGAGCTCGACAACATAACAAACCACACTGAATTGAATGGCATTATGACATATATACTGCAGTAATATAACACTTAACATCATTGCATGCTTAATTTCACCAAAATTATTCGATTGTTGAGAAAAAGATTAATTTTCAATTCTTCTGTATTATACTAGGCAACAAATATTTATTAAAATTAGTCGGCATAATTAAACCACGTAAACTAAAGCAATGCCAAAAATCAGAAACGCCCTAGGCCTATATAGATAACAATTAAGAAATTTGCCCCAGGGAAATTTGGGTGAAGCCGAGTTATAAATTCAGATTTAAAAATTGGACGGTAGAAAATGAAGTCTGCATTTCACTCTATAACAGGGGGCTTCTTATAATTAGGTTTCGTAAATAGTAAAATCAAATACTAGTAGATAGATAGATATAATCAATAATTTATTACACTATGGATCACACCTCCCTGAATAGACTTGAAAGTTCCCGTAATACTTTTGTGAAACATTTCTGCATGACAGAAATAGGATCTGAAGTTGATCAAGCATAGTAATCTCCATGTATCAGGAACAGTGGCTGGCATATAAGACCCAATGGCTATTATAGTCGCACTGTAGAGGAAACTGATGAAAAAGTTTGGAGAGTATATTCTCCAAAAAAGTTGATTGATACACTAGGTGAAAATTAAAGAAGAAGAAGAATGATAATAATAACAACAACAGCAGCATTAAGAATATCAACAATAATCATCTTTAACAATTCGGTAAGATGGACAACAGAACGGTGAAGGACTCTAATGAAAATCTTAAAGTTTAAACAAACCTAACGTCAGTAATGTAGACAAGCTAGAAAATGTTTACAGGGATATAAGAAGATATATTAACAAAAAGTTTATCGTTTTTAAGAAAACAAAAATAGACAGTTCTTAATCATTGATTGTTCCACTGCTACTGGCTGACATGATCATTATATGCTTAATGGGGACCCCACTGGAAATAAGCTCTCGAGCTTTCATGGGTTATCCTGTTCAAGCTGACTTAATTTTGATCTGTTATTATTGTTTATTGTTTTGGTTGGACGCTTGGCGAATATCAATCAATCAATCAATCAAATGTTTATAATAAGCGAGAGATGGCGTGAGTTCAATGCACCGAACTTTATACAAGGCTAAGTAATGTGAGTTCAACGCAGCATTTGACTGACTATAATGTATTAAACAAAACTGCCGTTAAACCACTTTTAAGGCAAAGAGATTTGATCCTCCGTAGGCATCTCTCTTACGAACTTAGTGCTCTGCCTGCCTATTATGACCTACTCGATATGAGGTGGCTCTTTTTTAAATTTAATTTTTTAGACAAGCGAAATGTAGACACTATACTACCAAATATAACAAATTTTAAGAAAAAAATCCCGAAAAACAAGATTTGTTTTATTCTGCTTCTTATTTTGGTGTGCTTTTTTGAAGACTGCCACGCCATTTGCTCATAGGGGTCGTTCACCTTAATCTAAAGTTGTTTTCAATAGAAGCAGAAAACAATTAGAGAAGCAGAATAGTCAACAGTGACAGTTTAAGCGAAACATTAGGGAGTTTTGGATTATCGAAGTTTTAATCAAGACATAAAATGGAAACCCAGTGTTGTATCTTGCGCGGTTAACGTCCTCTCGAATTGTGTTGTCCTTGTTCTGGAATTAAAATCTCTTAAACTTCAATTTACTCTCGAGAAAATATTTATCAACATGCCCCCTGGATATAAAATAACTGAACATACGTTTCTTCACAACTCCTGTGTGAAAAAATACAATTATTGCTTCATCAGTAACTCAGAAAATTGATATTTATGAAATTGTCTGTACATGACAAAGCAAATGGGAAAGAGATGACTTCAAAATACATGACGGTATTGCCCATTTTTGTTTGATTGAATATAACTCCATAAAACTTCATAACTTTCTTATTTTGGACCGATCTGTTCGCTCTCACTTTCTGCTTTTATGTTTAAAAACACTAAATGTGGTAAACTTACCCCTTAGGAAACATTTTTTTTGTGATCAACTTAATTACGTAAACGCGACAACAAGGTTTTGGAATCACCAACCCAAATGACATCATCATTGGACCTAGAATCTAGAAAGAATCCAAATAACTAATGAAAATTCACGAAGACATGAAATATCCTTTGAGGGATATATCTAAGATTTCAGGAGCTCTAGCATATCAATTATTTGTAAAAATCAAGGTTTTTGTGATTCATTTAGTTGTTCACTTGATTGACTGATTGATTGTAGGACTTCTGCACTTGATACAAATAGATTTCAATACTGACGTGTAAAAATATGCGTCATTAAACAAGAGCTGGCGCTATACCAAATATTAGGTTGACAGAAAACCGAAAAATTGTACGCATTCGATTCACTGTAATGTTTAAAACAAGAGATGGCGCTATACCACTTGGAGGACACATCATGCATGATCAAACGTTGACTTGTTAGCTGCGAAATCATATGCCAGTTTGTAATTATCTACTAAATGATACAGAACAAGAAAACCAAATAAGAATGGAGATACTATGCAAGAAAACAAATTAAAAAAAACAACTGCAGCAACGTTAAGCAGAAATATACATTTTCAATGTATTCAAACTTTAAAGGTAATTATAATTAAGTTTTGGTATATGAATTTGGTTCAGATGAACATATTGGAAGCATAAGCGATTTTTTACAATATTCAGTGATCGTTGTCCCGGTTAAAAGTCTAACGTGATGAAATTGTAAATAATAAACTAACATGTTGTATAGCTCCCTAGAATAAAGTTCTGAAAAAAGTCCTGAAAGCCTGTACACAACTTTTTTCAAGCTACACATTCATTATACAAGTGCATGCTCACTTTGGGGTGCTCCTCATTTTCACAGTTTAATTGACTTCACTCAATGCTCATGCATTTTTAAAATGAAATGTCTATTTTGGGGGATGCAGTTCACATTCATTTCATTTAGGAAGTGGCATGCTGAATCGCGACTACCAACTTTGAAGTTCGGTCATAGCCTTATTAAGTATCTCTATGAGTTCGGTCGATCATATTTTGGGTTATGCGCGTTGCCAGTTTAAAAAATTCAACTCTTAAAAAAAGTGTGTTTGTAAGGTATTTATTTCTGATTTTGCTTTTTATTTATTAAAAATAAGTACAATTAACTTTTTTAATAATAATGGATATATTTTTCATTGAATATAATAAAAAGTTAAATTAAATAAATGCCTCTTAGAATTCATTTTTATTTCACAAACATTTAATTATTACTAAAACTAAAATTGGCAACATCTAAAGTCAACCTGAAAATAATCGACAAAGCTCAACATGTATAGCGTAGTCTTATTTTAACTTCAATATTTATTTTATGTTAGCAGCATGGCAGACGATCTTGGCGACGAATGGTGGTTGGATGGTGACACAACTGGAGGACAGGGCGATATAGAACCAGATGGTACGTTTGCACGTCATAATGACGTATTCACAGTGTTCATATCAATGCATATTTATCTAATTTCTGTGATTGTAAGCACATTTACTCTCAGACATTGGGCTGCGTGAATTTAGTGCAGTCCCACATCGTTTAGAAATATGTTGGTTGAACATAAAATTGGGTGTAATGTAAGCGACCAATGCAATGATAGGTCTATATGATATTCGGTATTAGGTTTAACTATGTTATCATTTGAAACAATAATCGGGTCTTAATCTTTTGGTGTTATCATGAAATAGGAAACTACTATTTGCTCTGCACAGTAGCGTTCATTGCGTCACACGCAATTGGTCATGGTCTTTAGTCTTCCCCCCCCCCCCATTCCAGTCTCCTCACTCGACACACAACTCTGTCACAACGGTGTGCATGCTGACGAACAAGTGGTTCCCAAAACCACGATATGATCAATCTTTTTATAGATTCAGCAAAATTCAATTGTTAAAAAGATATGATTCTGTTTAAATAATTTAGATTAGAAGGAGAAGAATTCCTACAACTTACAATATTCTTCACCGGGATGGCATGGCAGGTGGCAAATGTTTTTTAAAGTAATAACTAAAGCTCAAATATTCTGATTTCGTACTATATGATTAATTTCTCGATCACAGTCCCTCCTGGAGTCAAACATGGACAGAAAAAAGCCTCAACTTTGAGGAAGGAAAACGAGCAAATAAAGAAGAAGAGGAAGCAACCCCCTACCTCAGAAGAACAAGAGAACAAAGAACAAGCAAAGAAAGCAAAGAAGAAGAAAAAGAAGGTGCGTTCATGAAAAAAGACATAGCAGTAACACTCAGATAGTTGGCTTAGGACAAACATTCAAATATTTTGATACAAGTAGATACCACTGATTGGAACAAGATACTCTGAGTCACTCTTGAGTAATATTTATCGGAATGAAGTGGATAGAAATTAAAACATATATTTAATATTCAAATATTATGCAAGAAATACATTTTCACAGAAAATAAACAGGATGAAATGACTATAAAGTGATAATTCTCAGAAAAAACTGTAGAGGTTCAAGAAAATTGAATAAATGCCATATAGAATTTTTAAACACATATTTTAAGGACTTGCCAGAATTTTTGCGAAGTTCATTTGTGAGAAAAATTGAATGTTGTTGATTTTTGTCAGTTCAATTGTTAATTTTCCCATGACTTGGAACTATTTAAATAGTTTACTTATATCTTAATTCCAACAGAAAAATTTGACCACTCATTTAGCATCAGTAGGTGACCAGCCAGGAACCAAAGATGACCTGCAAGTATCCATGGCAACATACTACCATGATGACTTATCAACTGTTGAGATGGAAGAACTTATTCTTGATGGTATGTATATCTGGAAGAATGAAAGGAAACTCTGCTTCTTTAAATTCTTTAGATAAATCAATACAAAGAAGACGTATTATAAGAATAGGTTAAACATTACATAGTAATTGATAGTTGTCTTTTTCGTTCAACTGAATATTTCCACTTTGTTTGATTTTAGTTACATACCAGGTTGTCTATTCTAGTCTCTTTCGGTTGCCCCCAAAACTTTCAATAGCTAATAATTACAAGCCTTGCATACATTTGTAAAGTTCACGATTACATACTAAAGCTTACAGAAGAAATTCTGCAGATGATATGAGTTTCCCGAAAGGAAAATTCTGAA
The DNA here is from genome assembly GCF_000002235.5 of Strongylocentrotus purpuratus. Taxonomy (NCBI): domain Eukaryota; kingdom Metazoa; phylum Echinodermata; class Echinoidea; order Camarodonta; family Strongylocentrotidae; genus Strongylocentrotus; species Strongylocentrotus purpuratus. The sequence goes on from NW_022145521.1 coordinate 355,739, forward strand.
AAAAAGTCTTTAAGAACAGAGGAGAAATTTGATGAGAGAAGCTTGGCAGACATGATGAGACATCCCATATCTATAGCATCATTTTGTTTCCCTACTTTCCCATTCAGATGACTGCTTCTTAGCGCCCAATTATGACAAGGATCCAATATCAGGCTACCTCTCAAGGAATATACCCACATGGACGGACATGGTTGATGAACACAAGAAGAAGGAGAAGACCTCAAACCATTCTAGCATCGTTCTACTTCTCACATCTAGCGCAAAGAGGGCAGTAGACCTGAATAGAGATACGCAGGCGTTCAAGGGAACTTGTGTAACGGCGAAGCTATTTGCTAAGCACTTACGGGTAAGTGGATATTTTGCATCATTTAGTTTCGAGGGCGGGCTTAAGGTATAGCCAAAAAGGCTGCTTTTTTGGCATACGAAAGATGCCCATCTCTTCTGGAAGATGCCCTATATCATTTAATGGATGCTCTCTCTATTTTTGACACCCTATTTTTCAATAAGATCACCCAATTTTGGGGTCCGGGCTGAAAGCCTGCTGGTAGGGGATGGAATGGTACTGGAAAACCAGAAACACATGCACGCTTAAAAAGGTTAATGTTGCAAGTGGTGTGGACCTATGAAAGTCATATTTTACAGAATAATCAAAGATAGGAAGAAGTACTTTCTAAACTCTATGCTTTATAGCAAATGGATGTTTTTTAGGTAGATATACGCCCTCGTGTAATTATAAATGAAGAAAAAAAAAATGTATTTAATACCTGGAGTATTTTTTTTATTACATGCTAGTTTGAAATAGCACTCCTTACATTTTCAAAACCAAGATATTGAACCTGTGCTCTAGGGTTGACAGTGATCTCAGTTTGCCTAGTCCCTTGCTTAAGATTTGAATTAAGCCCATATTTCTTCTTGATGTTTGTGACAGTTGCCAATTTTCAGGCTTCTGTTTGATTTTAAACCTTTGATACATTTCTGTTTCAAGCTTTTTCAGGCTTCATGCTTTACAGAAAGTACAGGGCTCCAATATGTAAGGGTCTCTTTTCAGGCGAATTATGTGAAACCAAATAATATCCCTTGCCATGAAATAACCTAAACACTAATCAATCAGTCAATCAATGTATCCAATTACTCTCACAATTTCAGATCAGCGAGCAAGAGAAATACCTGAGCAGTCACAGAGTCCAGTTTGCGGTAGCGACGCCCCACAGAGTCTCAAGCCTTCTCGAATCTGGATCATTTACCGTGGACGATATGAAGTATGTTGTACTGGATTGGAACTGGCGCGATGCTAAGCTCAGGAGGTTTGTGGATATCCCCGAACTGAAGAAAGACCTCTTTGGTTTGTTGAGGAAACATTTAGTACCGGCAGCCAACAAGGGACAACTCAGCTTTGGACTGTTTTAAGGACCCTGCGTGGTGCTTGAACTACTTCGCTGGCTCCAGGTCTGTGTTTCATTCCTTTGCGTTCATTCATGAATGTTACTACTGAGTTGGAGACATTCAGGATGTTCTGGAGATTGATCAGCTTGGATGAAGGAGAAGGTCTCACGAGGGTCACAATGTGCTGCAAAAGTTTTGTGTCCATCCTCAAAAACATTGAATGAAACCTCTCTATATAAATTGGCTATATTTATAAGCTGCAACTGGTACAAATTCTTCAAGGCCTGGGCCCCTCTTACAAAGAGTTACGATTAATCAAAATCAATCGCAAGTACTCTATCGCAAGTTTGCAGTCTTATATTTTTTTATATACATAGTTGCGATTGATATCACTTGCAAGTAAGTTGCGATTGATATCAACTCTCTGTAAGAGCCCTAAATTGCAGAAAGTATACAAAGTAATGCACTCTGAGGACTCACTGATGGAATGAGCCTATGGATGCCATTTTTAATAATCATATATTTTTCAGTCACTATATGCCCCAAAATGGCCAGTTCTACTTTGCAGGAGACCATTCATTAAATTTGTTGCTGTCTATTATGTAGAAAGGTATATCAGCCCGGAGTCATTTGTTCACAGAGTTTGGCCAATTTGGTTTCACTTGGTCACAACATGGCTTATTGCAATGACGAATATGTTTTCGTTCACATTCTGCACCATTAATATTCTTCTTCTTGTTTTCCTCATCAGGAAATCGCATTCGATTTGCACATAGTGCTTGTTATTCCTAGTTAGGTGCTTTCCTCATGTCCATTTCCGTTCAAATTTCACAGGCATAGTCTCTAGCATCTCATCAAAGTCACCTATTTTTTTCGATTTTCGAAATCACTCATGGATAACCATCCAGGCGCCATTTTGTCAGTTTCTGGTCCATTTTTAGGCCTTTTTTTCTTCTTTCCTATCTCCACTATCCTAGATCCTACAACTTCTAACAAATTCCTTTAGATAGTCTAAGAGATGTTCTTTCATCTGCGACGTATAACCTGACCTTCAAAATGCCATCTTCGGACTCAAAAATCAAATCCAAAACCGATTCCGTCAAAAATCTCTCAAATTCTTGAAAAATTGACCCCTATAAATCTAAAACTGCCATAACTTTCTCATATAAATTCCATTTTGTTTTTAAATTACATCGTATCCTTATCTTACAATTGCGCATAGCCATGCCTTATTTCACGCTCCAATAACTATGCAAAACATAAATAGCGCCCTCTAAAGTTCTGGGACTTGGCTTTTTTTCTGTGGCCGTATCACTATTGTGTCTTGGCAATCCCGAACCCTTTTTTGGATTTAGATACCCGAAGATATCCCCTTTTCAGCCATATACAAAATTATATACCCTAACACTGACCAAATTTGAGAAAATTGCCCTCCAAATTCGCCATTTTCAAGAAAATTCCGAAATAACTTCAACTTGCTCTAAAATTGCGATCATTATACCCACAACAATGAAACTTAGCAGACACATGTATCAATATACGTAACAACTGTCCGCCAAGTTTAGTAAATTTCAATGACGTCAGCGCAAAGTTATCGCCCAAAATGATGAATTTACTATACATTACGTAATAGCACGTTTAATGCGTGCAGTACATTGCGCACAGATGACAATGGTGTCAAACTGACCGCAATGAAGTGCCCTTTCGGATGATACCAAGTATTATATATGTTCACACACAAAATTGTGAGTTAATTCCATTTTAGACACCATATTATACTGTTGATAATTATGTTAGTATAGACGACCGTTAGTGCCTAATCGGCCGTCATTGCACGCATATCGTTGTGCCACGATTGCAGGTCTAGTATGCTCTTGTTTTTGTGCTTGCCCAACAAAGCAGTATTGCCATATTGTGCCCAAACTCTCCTTATCAATGGCTCATTATCAGCTTGGTGTCTAGCGCCATCTTGTGCCCATTACTTTTAGAGATTCCCAAGTAATTTTGTATTGATAGCAGTATGTTACTGTGAATGAACTATGAAAATAATTGAATTGAAAAAAAAAAACATCTACCTGTTTTGTAAAAAGAAAACTACTAGGAGTCGCATAAAGAGGAATAAGGATCAATCTTTAAAGAGGGGGGGGGGGGGGGGAATCTTTGGTTTCCTCTTCTTGGCAATGTTTCTCCAAAGGTCAGGATTACTCTAACTTTGTCATATGAGTCTGAAGTGAAATATTTGGGGTTCATTCACACCTGCCAAGTTTCATTTTGATATTTCAGTGATAATGAGAATGTTTCTGTCTTGACCATATTACTCACGTACCCTTAGACATATGTCATAAGAAGAGAAGTAATTTCCATGGAAATCCATGATTTTGTCAACATCTTCATTTTTTTGCTTCCCTTCACTAACACTTGCTTTTTCGAAAGTTAGAAGTACATGGAAAAAGATGTGTTTCAATGGAAAAGATTTGCATACTGTGATACCTCAAATAAAGTGAAAAGATTTTCAAAAAAATGTAAAAATGAATAAATGAAAATATATATTTTTAATTTCGCAGTGAATCAATGGCTTTAATGTTTTGAAGCACGCAACTGTAGGTGTCAATTGGTTAATGAACTTGGGTAATATTCCTCTATCAAGTTAACACTTATATGCCTTATTTTGGCAGAGGTGCCATGGTCGAGTCACTCGAGTGGTTAAGTCGCCAGACTGTCGATCACAAGGTCTGTGGTTTTAAGACCCGCCGTGGCACTAATGTCCTTTATTAAGACATTGATCTACATTTGCCACACTCAACCCAGGTGATGTAAATGGTTACCTGGCAGGAATTAATTCTTTGAAATGCTAGAGCGCCATAATGGCAGCACAGCTAAAGCCGAGGTAATGATCTCCAATGTTGGAAGCGCTTAGTGATTGTAATAAGCACTATACAAAAACTGAGTATTATCATTATTATTATTATTATCAATCATGCAATTCAGAGTTGAAACCATTGAATAGTGCTGTTTTTAATAATAAAATGCTTAGTTATTTATCAATGTTATAAATAATAAAAAAGAAACATCTTAATTCCTGTGTAAATCTTTTATTTGTTTCGTAATAATGGTATTTGTTTCACTATTTCCCCCAATCCTAATCCCTATCACTTACTAGGCAAATCTTTATATAAAATGCCCATTTAACCCATACGGTGTTGGTCACAACTCTTTAATCATTTTTTTTAAAAACAAGACAAACTTTTCTTAAAAACTATCTCATCTCATAATTTGTTTGAAACTTCCCAATAGTTTTTTGTTTAAATAATGTTTTTCTACAAGCATTTAGATATACAAAATTTCTAATTACGATAATTTCTCTCAAGTATATTGGTAGCACAAACTTTGCAAGAAAATACTTAAACAAAGATTAAATTGAAATATAATATATGCAAGTGTTTCGTTCACAACAAGCCTCGATAAAAGTCAGTTCATGATAATTTTCCTGCTTTCATTCCTAGCTTTGACAAAAAGAACTAAAGAAAGAACAAACAAAACAAAACAAAACACAAACGAACAAACAAATAAAATGGGTATCAAAGGTAATGTTTAGGCCCTAATCTTGAGTTCTGGTTATGACAGAAGAATTCTCAAGAATCAAATGAAACTTGCACGGAATGTTCTCAACTACAATTATGGTAGAACATACAATAACTCCGAATGATTCACTTGCTAAACATGGCCCCGTTGCATAAAACTTAGTATTGATGGTAACTTTGCCATCAATAGTAAGTACCATGGAAACCTTGATTTTGATTGGCTGTTGAGCCCTGTTTCCATGGTAGTTACCATCAATGGTATGTTTTATGAAACGGGACCCAGCAGGTCTGTCATGTATATGTGTGGTGCTTTCCGGTACATGCGGTTTCTAGCAAGTATTTTTGGTTTATGAGGACCCCAGTCATACGATCGAAACCAACCATCTGTGCCCTGTTACATTGTAAAGTGATTATATGTTTATAAACAGAATATTGATGTACTTCAATGAAGTTTAATAAATACAATACATACATACATGAAACTTGTTATCAATAACAAGTTGCAATAACTGTTAAAAGCTACTGAAGTCGAGGCATTTGATTGGCAAAGAGCATATTTGTCAAAGAAATTTGTCATTTTTTTAATTGATATATTTTTTTAATGAAAAAGGGCCCAGAGCGACGATAGATCGCTGAAAAATCAAATCGCCACGAATAGAAAATAATCGGTCGGTACGGGATGTGACTGGAGTATCAAACCTCTGTCACACCGCCAACCCGATTCCGAACCGACCGATTCTGTTGTCCACTTTTTTTCTTCTTCCATTCATTTCGGTTTATTGAGTCAAAATTCCATGTTAAAACAGTCGTGAGACTGATACAAACAAAGATTACAAAGTTCAAAGAAATAAAGAGAAATTACAAATACATCAACATGGAAACAATCACAAATTAGTTCAAGGAATATATTAACGACAATAATAATGGAAATTTCAATATATTGCACAGCATACGTAAAATAAATCGAATTTACATACACGGATGAGTGGGGGAAAAGAAGATAAAAAAGAGAGAATGGACAAAGCATTTCATTTCCTTTTCTCGTAACATTTAGAATTTGAGCATTTACATTTTAAACACAAAATTGGTATGTAAAACGTGATGGTGATAATATCGGATATACATGTTTTAACAATAAACAAATCTACTAGCAAATTTAATAATAATAATAATAATATTTTAAAGTCCACTCCAAATTTTATTAAAACGAAAATGGAAATTCTTTTTGCCCAATTGATCGTGGGCCCGGCAGCCAAACAAGGTAGCAGCAACTCCCGTCTTTTAACGTCTTTATGAAGAATATGAAGAGAGTTGGAAATTAAGAAATGAAATGGGCACCTGCAGAAGATCTAAAGAAATAAGCGTGTGTAAATACTGTATACACAAATTTGTAAAAGCTAACAAAATTAAACGCAGTGTCTCATTCTGGCATTATTGTACTATATATATATATATGCTACGAATTAAAAAGTTGAAATGGGTGCATAAACCATGTAAACGGAATAAAGTTGTTTCATTAATATATGTAGGAACATGAGTATTAACAAATATATATGTTTAAGGAATTTAAGCCACGTGTATATTCAGGGCACACCACCAGTTGTAGATCTCGATCGTGCGACCGGGTTATTTGTTTATATTTTGCTGATCATAACATCCCACGTGTCAACGTAATAAACAATTAAAACCAACCTTGAGCTACTTTCTCTCGAAATGAAATTCAATCATCGAAACAAAACATTGGCTTTAAAAAGATGCTGCTGATTACTGGTGAAGCAAAAACGATGTCAAGTACGTGTCAAATTTCATTGTGAATGGCCGAGTCAATAGTTTTAGGTAATTAAATAATGGTGTATTGCAAGGTTCTGTGGTCATCAAATCCTAATTGACTTAAACTGACATTGAAAAGTATTGAAAACAGATTTGGGTATGCAAAGGGGTGAACAAACACGTGATATCAACATTTCGTCTATTTCTATAGTCATGTTCCAAAAATGAGATCATTTCAATTGCAGCCCTTTTAATGTAACTTCACGAGGATTGTTACTATGGGAATCCTAGACATGGGAAATAAAAACATTGTGAAAGCTCATATTTTGTTCATCTCCACCATAAATCACCTTTCTCGTTAAAGCCTATCTGTACTAGTTTGACCAGGAGGGATTAGACTTACCTGCGTGGTCATTAGCTCTCAATTAACATAAGAAAACGGGGACCATGGGACCAATAGTTACCGATTAGGCATTGTTTGCTATAACGGGGGCGCAAGTAGCTATAAGTAGTGCAGTGGGGCTTTAAATAACACCCTGTGCCAGCCAAATTGTTTGTTATTTGCTCATCGGCCTTGACCTAGACTTTTATTCCACACACATTGGTTGAAATTGCAATAAAATAACAATTCAAGAACTTATTAAGGTCTAATTACTGTAACAAAAAGCACGAAAAAGGAAACACAGGATTTGATAACAATGACGTCGATATTGAATAGGATATCTATTTATCTCCCATGCGATTGACTGCTTCGATGGCTCAGAGTATGGAAGAGCGACAGTGACCTTGAATAGTACAATGGATACAAGTTATTCTATTCTTTCTCTGATAACAATCTTCCCGTCGATCATCCCCTTGATCCCTGCACTTGAAATGAATCTTTTGATCCGGCCGTCTAGGTTACGTGACTCCTTCCATGCAATACGAAAAGGATATTTGTATTGGCATTTCTTCAATGAACTGGATCGGACAAGTTTTAATTGACTAATTAACACGATTGAAAGAAACTACCTAGCAACAAGAAACGGATAATAAACACGCTCTTTTGTCAGCTATGCATGCCTAAAATTCCGGGGGTTGGTTTGGTTTCAGTACATCAGAATGATATGCAGGCCCTAATAATTCGTCCTTGTTTTCACGAAGTGACGGTAGTGAGGCAAATCGTTACGCAAAGTGAATGCAATTTTTGCCAATTTTTGCAATGTGACTTGCCATTTCCTCATTGACGTTACATCTATCGATAGGCCATTGTCCGTCCAAAATTGCAAGTTACTAAACAATTTCAAGAAACAATGTAAACAGTTCTCTAACATGCTTTAACAATTATTATTTAAAAAAAACACGAAAAAACAAGACAATCTGGCTACTGGGGGGGGGGGGGGGGGGGAGGAGGGGGTCCCGCCGTACATCCAACGTGCGCTGCATGAATAGTTAATTTAAATGTAAAAAGTTTTTACAAATTGACGTGTATTTATGTTTTAATTCATGTGTGAAGGGCTCGGTTGGGAATCAATTTCTTTGAACTGAATCGGACTACCCTCCATAAATAATAAATAATAATAAGGCCAATATTGAATATCTCGGGGAAGTAAATCCAACTGAAATTGTCGGTCCGTCTAGTAACTCCTCTTGTGGCTACATAAGAAGGCCCAAGAGACTGTCGGCCTAGTGGACTGTAGTCATGATGAAAGGACCGACATTGGCTCGTTGTCTCATCGACTTGCTTTGTTACAGAAAGTGGTATGAACCATGCTTCATAAATACAACGGAATGGCTGCTACCGTTTGGAAAATTCTGGCACCTGTATCAAAGTTACTCTTTCTTTTACACTTCAAGTACACGGTCACTTCATGTTTTCATGATAGACTGAGAAACAAGAGGGAGAAACACAACAGATATGCACCCTTTAAAAGTAGGGTAATACACAACATTATTGTCGATGGTTGTTTGAATTTGTGATGAACCACCCTATCAATGTTTCGTGATATATTTCAGTTTCAAATCGACCTCACAAACAAAATAAAAGATTGAACACCAGTAGCTCTAGTTTCATATCTAAGTGAAAAAATTAATCTCGGCCATCAGAGTGCCCCACGCCTGAGGGCAGACAAAGAACTGTTATGGGAATATCAAAGGCTCTTTTTTAAAATACTACAACATCAGTTTTCCTATTGATGACAGGTCAATACAAAGTCCCTTTCTTCTTTAACACAAACACGTTCCAAACTTATTGACCTGTGCATGTCGAAATTCCCGGTTTACCTTTCAATATTTTTCTTTCAAACGACACGGCTTTATTAGAGTGCTCCATCAAAGTAAATAAAGATCTTACGATAGTTTAGCAGATAATAAATGGGCAAAATAATAGCACGTCGTGTATAACGTGACCGACATAATCAAAGTCTGTAATGAAGCATTACAAGGAGTGCCAAATTTGAAAAGCAGAATGAAAATCAGTGGTTTGAATTCTTTTGGAAGATGTTTACTTTAATTATATACAGTTTGTTTGAAATGTCGAATAACAAATTTGTGTGGGAAGAAATGTAGGTTGTCGGATTTCAACCTATAGACATGTCATCGTTTTATATAAAGTAATCAATAAAATCTTAGAATGATCAATAAAATGACACAGCTCCACTGTACTAAAAACTATTATATTAATTCAGACTAGTTATAAGTTCTTCTTTTTCCAGCTACCAACCCACACAACTCATATTCGCGCCGACATATCCTTACATAAAAACTCAACATTTATATTAAAGAAATTAGAATTGGAAGAAGAACACTAATCAAAGATGTATTTATTTTGGGAAAGCAGCCCCAAACAGAAAAGATATTCACAATTTATTGCGTTATTAACTCATGCATTCTTTTCCTCCCCCTTCCCTTTCCTCCTCCTCCTCCTCCTCATTTTCCTCCTCACACCTTCCCCCTCCTTTCTCCTCAGTACCCTCCTCCTCCTATCACTTCTAAATTAGAACCTCGGGACCAGATAAGTTATGTTATATTGAAACCTTTTGCATGTCGGGGCCTTAAAACACTACAGAGTTATAGAACTAATCGACGGGAGTTCATTTCATTTCATTTATTTAACCATTTAAAAATCATTTAAAAACTTTTTTTTAAACAAAGTAATAAAAGTTAGGAGCCCTAAAAAAGCAACAGCTTGTACCAAGGGCCCCTTGAGCAAATTATACATACATAGAATACATCTTATAATATTACAAATATTCAGTCATCAACACACATACAAATACAAACATTGGCACAAACACAGCTAGAAGGAAAGAATAAGAAGAATAAGAAGAAGAAGAGAAGAAGAAGAAGAAGAAGAAGAAGAAGAAGGAGGAGGAGGAGGAGGAGGAGAAGAAGAAGAAGAAGAAGAAGAAGAAGAAGTAGTAGTAGCAGAAGAAGAAGAAGAAGAAGAAGAAGAAGAAGAAGTAGAAGAGGAAGAAGTAGTACAAAACGAAGAAGAACAAGAAAAGAAAGAGAATTGTATCTAAATGCTGATGACGTCATACAGTTCAATACTTCATGGTCCCAATATATGACCATGACCACTGCAGTGTTATAGGTAAGAATCTATAAGCCTTGTAAACAAAATCTAAAGAAAGGTAACTCGGCCAGTATGTACTACAATTATGTCAACAAGATATTTACGTCAAAGCGTTTTGAATATTGACAACGTACTACCCCGAATATTCAGGTCCAGTTCACTGTTCATTCCAATTCATTCGCAACCCACATTATGATGGCCTGTATTTGTTGCACTCTTACAAGTCTTAGAAATATTACGTAAAAAAATAATAAATATATTAATCCGAACACACGATGTAAGATGACATGATAACTTTGAATCTTTGTTTTCATTATCTTTCATTTTTCAAGTAGGGCAGCTAAAAATTAGAAAAGGGTAATAAAAGAATCTCGTTACATTTTCACAATGAAAAGTAGGCCAGCTTTAGAAATGCTACAAAAATTCTCATGTAATCTTTTAGAATACAGCTCTCTTCGTTGCGACCGCACATTCTGCAAACATGAATGACGAACAAAACACGAATTTACTGCCTCTGGGCCCGTCTGGGATCAAGATGACAAAAGAGCATGCTTTCCTTAATGGGGTGTCAATTTTGATTTAGCGACGTTCTTTCAATTTTTCTTTTCATTGTTTCGATTGATTGTCCTGTAGGACGTGATCTATTCAATTAATATTCATGAAAAAAAGTAATTCGTCTTTCAAAAAGATATACATGTACTTCCTTTGTATCATTCTTATTCCTGTTTTTTGAGATAGGACCATTTTTCAAAGACATATTTAAATAAACATTAAATAATGTACCGGTACCACAAAGATTTTCATATGTAACGATAAACCCAGGGAAATATATTAATAAATTAATCGGAAAATAGCAAAGCATGGTACACAATGTAACTGAATCCAATGACGTGGGTAATGTAACACCGTAACAATGTTTTGATGGTGATAATAAAAATATGAACATTCTTGTTTTATATAACGCTTAATATATCAACAATGTCTCTATGCGCTTTGCAGATACATTATTAACCCGGCCATCGGATTCAAGCTTACCCGCACACAATATATGCACGTTCTCCACTCCCTGGGGAGAATTCCAGCTGGGCCCCATTTTACAGGTGCTCACTATATGCTGATTAAACTACACTGACTTTCACATCTAACCGTGTATACCCATTTAACACCCGGACAGAGAGTGGCAAATGAGGATTAATATCTCGTTAAAGGACATTAGTGCCAAGATGGAATTTGAACCCCAACCCTTGGTTTGATTGTCAAGTGAGTTAACCACTATACCTCCACATTTAATCACTTGCTCGTAACTGAGAAGGTGTTTCATTTCCGAAATTGCATTGAGTTTGTACTGAGTCCAGCAGCCTGATTTATGAACGTATTATATTCTATTGGAGACTAGCATAGCCTATTATCCATAATAAATTGTTTATAAACTTTGCTTAAATTTGATACCAAGCCTTTCATAAAACACGTGTATGGACTCCATTAGAAGATTCTCAAATAATGATTATGTGTATATGTAATACAGCAGTGCATCTGGATTTTTTTCCCTTCTCTGTAACGGTAATAACTGTTTCATGTGCCCTTTTAGAAAAATAAAGCACCCTGCTACTTAGAAGCAACTGATCATACATTATTACCTCGGTCATTTGATTCAAAATACACACTCTTCACTCCACGGGGAGCATTTAGGCCAGGCGCCATTTTACAAGCACTTACTTGCTAATCTTATCACATTACATGTTGCATCCTAACGGGTATCCATTCTTTAAATATGGGTTGAGAGAATAAGCGGAGGGCTTAAGTCAGAAAAGAAAGGTTTGCCTGCTATTACCGCATAAACTAAGCACACCTTGTTTATTCGAAAGATTTCATCATAATACACAATATTTCAGAGGTGTTTATTTTAAATTTGTAGGGGACACTCCTATATTGGAGGGGGCGTCAATAAAAAGCGGCTCTTTTGACGAAAAATAGTATTTTGCAAACTATATTTTAAAAGAACCTTAAACTACCATGATTTTGTTGTCATATGAAAGGAACTATCATTCTTGTGTTCCTTGCTGTTATATCTTATACCATTGTTTATGTTTGATTTGGTTCGAATAACCTTGAACTTGAATATCTTGAAGAAAAAAAAAACTCAGATTATCTACATTTCAATACCAATTTCAACGAAATTTGGATGAATTTAACATTGCGAATTTAAGTAAATAACATGATTTTTGGGAGTGAATTTTTCGAAATATTAGTTGAATTTTATCAATAAACGTTATTTTCCATATATCAAAATCGGAATGGTGCATTTTGGGGTAACTTTCCATGAATTTGCCCATATACAAGGAAAGTTCTCTGTGAACAGGACAGATTTATATCTCTTTTCAATAAAAAGTTATAGCAACCCAAATATATTGATTTGATTTCCACAAAAACAACATTTTGCCCACAAGTCATGTGTATTGACTGTATGCATAGACGTGTATTAGGCCGCGTTCATGCTTGATTTTGACGGCCAGAATCAGGCATCTGTTACGTGTTTAGTTTAAAACACGCTTGCGTTCATGCTCACTTTTGTAGAATCACCGAAAAACGGCGATCACGATCGCCGATCGTAAACTCACAAAAAGATGCGTTTACAATTTGTAAACGCGTTTAAATGGGGTCAACGCACTGACCTCTAGTAGGTCTACGTAGCATGCGCACACAGGTTTGCGAATCCAGCTGAAGGCCACCCAAGGAGAATTGCCTGGAGAAGTGAGCATGAACAGCTACACCGTGGAACTGCGATCACGATGAGCGTTTACGATGAGCGTTTCAGATCGCTCATTCTACCTTCAAAATCAAGCATGAACGCGCCCTTAGTGTATTGAGGGCCTGTTTGGTGTGTTTACAAAGATAAACGAGTTTTAAAGATAACTTTTAAGTGAAACCTCTAATCACCATGGATATGGTGTCAAAAGATGGGTAATTAAAACAATTTCAAGTTGATATCAATTTCATTGAGTTATGTAGAGTGGGAAATATAAATTTTGAGCCAGAAAGGTGCATTTTGTAGATATTTTGTTCTCTCTAATTTTGCCAGTATCTCGGTATACAAACTGGACAAAAGTGATCGGACATATTTTAGTAGTGCAGAAAGTTCAAACGATTTGGAGTGATGGCTGCAATTGATAAGTACTGCTTCAGGAAATGTAGGCATTGGCAGTTGACCCCCCACCCCTTCCAGCCGCTTGTTATAATGTCAGAGATGGGAAGTGGGACAAAGAAGTCTGAAATTGGGTTAGGTCCATTGATGCCATATCTTGTCATAACTGCAGCAAACCTTTCAACAGATGTACCTCAACAATGAACCCAAACGTCAAACTTGAATACTAAAATATGCGAGCGACACAGATAAGCAACACTTTGTAGAGGGAGAATTTCAAAGGATTGACAGATCAAAACTTCTACCCCAATAACAGTTGTCAATGTCGATGAAATTCCGTCATTAGGGACTTTTAGATTTGCGTGGACTGATACGTGTGACGTCCATTCAAGGCAGTGTATTAAAAGGACGTCGACCGTAGCAATCCCCATTGTCTTCATGCGTATCTAAAAGTCCCTATTGCGGTTTGTGGGTCACACCTGAAAGGCAATTATTCAAAGGTGATTAAGTACGTCTATCAAAACATAAAGGCCCGGTCACACAGAGGGGACGCATGGGGGACGCACGGCCGGCGCATGGAAAATTTGCAATTTTGGCCAGTGCGGTGTCGTTCGCTAGGCGTGCGTCATCACTCGTTACTCGTTTGTCGAGCGCGCTGGACCCACGCTATGCATTCGTCGTCATTCGCTGTGTGCGTCGGGATTTTTTGAGCATGCTCAATAGTGTGCGCGGAGCTCGACGCATGAATGTGCAAAGGCATGCCAGACGTGCGTTGAGCGCGCTAGACCAGCGCCAGACACACGCGGAGCACATGCCCTGTAATAGCTGTATACGCACAGCGCGCTTGCTACACGCTGTGCATTTTGTGTCAGCTCGCTGGCTTTTCCAAGATCATGAGAAAAGTTAGGCACACGGCCTTTTCCGATTTCCAATGCGCTGGCCGTGCGTCATAGCACGCGGTGCATGCGTGGACCATTCGTCCAGCACGCTAGCAACACTCTGTGCATTCGTGGAAGTTGTTATCATGTGCGCTCTGGGTACGGTCTGTATGCGCCCTGTATGCGCTCAGCGCGCTAGCATCACGCTACCCAAGACGAAAATCCAATTGGATCCCCATTGAATGTCCCCATTGAATCCAATTTGGAGTAAATGGAAAGTGAAACAATAGGTACCCATTGAAACCAATGGGGACCAATTGCCAATTGGTTCCAATGGGGACCAATTGCCAATTGGTTTCAATGGGTACCCATTGTTTCACTTTCCATTTACTCCAAATTAGGGACCAATTGCCAATTGGTTCCAATGGGGACCAATCGCCAATTGGTTTCAATGGGTACCCATTGTTTCACTTTCCATTTACTCCAAATTGCCAATTGGTATTGAATTGGGATTCAATGGGGGCATTCAATGGGGATTCAATTGGTAAATCGATCCAGTTAGAAGAACCAGTGATAAATTGTTGATACTTCATAATCGATATTGGCAACTGTCCACCAATTAGGTATATTCCAATCTCATTTGCATTAACTTCGTCACAAAGATCATTTGAAGTGAATTCAAGAGTTTCATTTACAGTGACACTGGCTCGTACAAATATATATACTAAATATGTATATTGTTTTTTGGTTAGTAATCATATAATCAATATATAAATCAATATATCTATTGCTAAAACGTGAATGTAATTGTAACATGATCAGACAAAATAATCTATTGGTTAATAATTGCTGAAGGAATAAAGAAATCATAAAATTGATGTGCATTGTCATAATTTGCTTAACAAATCATGATAAATTTATTTTTCTGTGACACGTGTAAAGTGATAATGAATATTCATGAGATGCCTAGATTTGTTGGTTTCAATTGGCCAATTGGTTTCAATGGGACCAATTGAAGTCCAAATTAAGGCCAATTGGTCCAATTGAAACCAATTGGGGACCCATTAAAGTCTAATGGGGCCTAGGCCAATGGGTCCAATTTGTCCAATGGGGCCAATCCGGACCAATTGAAACCAATTGGGGACCCATTAAATTCTAATGGGGCCTAGGCCAATGGGGCCAATTTGTCCAATGGGGCCAATCCGGACCAATTGAAACCAATTGGGGACCCATTAAAGTCTAATGGGGCCTAGGCCAATGGGGCCTAGGCCAATGGGGCCAATGGGGCCAATTTGTCCAATGGGGCCAATCCGGACCAATTGAAACCAATTGGGGACCCATTAAAGTCTAATGGGGCCTAGGCCAATGGGGCCAATGGGGCCAATTTGTCCAATGGGGCCAATCTGGACCAATTGAAAACATCTGAGGTCCCATTGAAACCTGTTAAAACCTATTGAGACCTATTGAGACCAATTGAAACCAATTGAAACCAATTGAAATTTCAATTGGTGTTCAATTGGTTTCAATTGGATTTTCGTCTTGGGTATGCATTTGGTGTCAGCTCGCTGTGGCTTCGACAAAAGTTGGGCGCACGACAAAGCACTGGCCAAAATTGCAAATTTCCCATGTGCTGGCCGTGCGTTCCCCATGCCGCGTCCTCTCTGTGTGACCGGGCCTTAAGCTACGCAGTCATTATCATTATCACCTAGTCTGCGGGCAGACGCCATTTGACTCTTGTCGAATGTAATTCCATAAAACCTTGAGCGGAGGCTAACTCTGTCACTCCGTTGCTGTGTCGGAAGAAGCTACAGTATAAAGCCTAGAGAGTGCATTAGACCATGTAGTAGTCTACATGGTTTCACAGTTCAGACATGCAGTTACACACTAGCAAGGGTTTGTTCCTGCAAACTATTGCACGTTTAACAGATCATTACCATCAAGTTCAAGGAAGATTGATTTTAATCGTGAACAAAGAAAAGCATCGTCCTATTCATGAAGCCATTAAACTAAATATAGCCCGATTGACGCTTGAGCGCTGGTAAAGGTGCAAAGTAATATACCAATTCTCACAATTCTTTTATTCTCAAATTAAAGGAGTAAAATAATATCACAGCACCAACGTCCCATTACAAATTATTGCTCTAGAAGTGCAGTTCTATTTCAAATATGACATGAAACTTTTTACAAATTCTGACCAAATTCTGATGCCACATGTCTGTGTTGTCCGATATTTAAAAAAAAATCCTCAGTACTTGTAAATTTTAGGGAGATTTAGTTAGTTTATTTCAGATTTGATGATCCAAAAAGGCCACTTTTTCAAGTTCCCTAAAAGAGTCCCTTTCTACCTAGGAAAAGTGCCCCTTTGACTTTGTAAGAAGTGCCCCTTTTTACAAAGGAAAAGTGGCCCTTTTACTTTGACAAAGGCCCCTATTAATTTGTAAAAGTGCCCCTTCCCTTTTTCACTTTTGATAAGTGCCCAATTAACCTTTGATATTTGCCCTATCGAAATCTGACAGTTGACCCTTTTACTTAGACAAGTGCCCCTTTTCCTTTGTAAGAAGTTTCCCTTCTCCTTTTGATAACTACCCCCTTTTTAACTCGGATAAGCGCACCTTATCTTTTTACATGTGCACCTTTTCCTTTCTGATAAGTGCCCCCATTTAAAAAAGAAAGAGCCCTTCCCCTTCTCGTCATCTCAGATGAGTGTTCCTTTCCACCTCTAATAACTGCCCCTTTTAGTTTGACACGTGCCCCTTTACCTTTTAATAAATGCTCTTTCTAATTCTTATAAGTGCCCCTTTCCCTTCTCATAATTACCCCTTTTTATCTCTGATAAATGCCCATATTACTATCTGATCGGTGTCCCTTTTCTTTCAACTAATGCAAATTTTCCTTCATTATAAGTGCCCCTTTTTCATTCTCATAAGTGTCCCTTTTCATATTTGGTCAGTGCCCTTTTTCAGGTGCGATAAGTGCATTTTTGTACTTTGACACGTGCTCCTTTTCTTCTCTTATAAGTGTCTAATCCCTTTCGATAAGTGTTCCCTTTTCCTTTCACCATTTAAACGCGCCCCAAATGTCAGGCAAATAAGAGCAATTTCCCTCAAAGTATGCTCGCATTTTAGATGATATAATTATGTTATTTATCAAAGGACGTTTAAGTCTACCGTTTTGAGAATGTGCTTATAACCCCATCAGGCTTGTTTTTCCCCTCTATACAAGATGTAATTTTTTCGCACTGCGACCTCACAAATCTATTTTTTTTATCACTCGCTTCGCTCGCTCGCAAATGGATCTTCAGACCAACAGACCAAGCAGCAAAGTATGGAGTATATACAGAGAGAGAAATACTAAAATCATCCCTAATATGTATTCAAAATGAAGGGGTATATACCATTGTCTAACAATTTGTATGTTTTTGCTTTGAGATTTCCCTTTGAAGGTGCCCTTTTTTAAAACAGAAAGTGCCTTCTTCTGTTGGTGCTCCCCCTCCCCATTTTGGAGGTCACTCTATCACCCCTGCCTACTATATAATCAACCATTTGGAATAGCTAGTTTCTTTTAAATTTATATAGCTTTACCAGATATATAAAATATTAAACAAGAATGTCTTCATTCTAACATGTCCAAGTCTTTGCAACGAGAGTTATATGACCTTGAACCCCTCAAGAGAAAATAATTACAACATAATTTCTTTTCACTGATATAGAGATATACGCCTGTGAAATCGGGAGCTTTCAAGTATTAATGTTTTTTGTATTAATGCTCTAAATTGTTGTAATACTTTTAAGATGATAATATTGATATCGAGCAAATGAGCATTGTGTTGCCGTAGAAAATTATTCCCGATAATGAAAGGCCCAATTACAAGGAAAGGAAGGAGAACGGTGAAATAAAAAGATGATTGTTATTCGAAAAAGATTAAATAAATGATGAGTGACTACCTGCTATCCATCAATCCACAATAAACACCACCGCAAAATCTTTCGAAAAACCAGCTTAAGTCGATTGCCCTTGAGTTGATTTTTCGAAAATAATTGCGATCGAGATGATTGTAATAATTATGATAATAATTAATAACAACCAACTAAACACTAACACACACTTCAAAATACAAAAATAACTTTATAAGAATACACGTTTCTGCCTTCATTGCCTTGAACCTTATCTTTGTGCTGTAGAGTAAACATGATTGAGAGAAGAAATTTATCTAATCTTGTTGTTGCTCTGAATATTTTCATATTTTCGTCTTGTATAGTTGAAATCTCTTTTATTTTTCCAATGTTGCAAGGAATTGAGATCATACAAAAGTACACATCAATCATATTGTGTTATAAACTAATTGTTAATTGACATGATAATTTATTTTCAATTATCTAACTGAATCACCTAACTGAATGTACGTGGTCAATTATTTTTCCTAATCTTGTTGTTGCCACTAAAATAAGACACTGTATTTAGTAATCTATATCAAGAAGAAAACACTAACATAGAGTAAATTCTAAACCGATGGATTAAAACGGTCATGGGAATTCTGGTATACCCATTAAAAATCAAATGGGTTTGGACACGGGTCTTTACACAAAATAATCGACCATGCACATACATTTAGGTGACAGACGATAAATCGACACAAACAGTTAAGATTACTTTATGACACCTTATGAATGATGTATTGTTTTGTATGATTGTAATTCCTTGCAACACCTCATTTGGTACCGCTCATATTTATTAGTTTCCCCAAGGTATAGACTAACGAGATTTCCACTATACAAGACAGAAATACGAAAATATTTTTCATATCTCAATAAAGATACATGTTTACATAGTTGCAATGATAGATATTTATTCATAGGTGTGAATTTCGCAATATATCAACGAATAATATTCCTATTACTCGTGAGACTAACCCGTTCTCCACTCATGTGGCACAGGGCCTCGAGATTCTCCCCGTCGAATGATGGCAAAAGGGGAAGAAATAGAGAGAGGGATTGCGTTGGTGTGCGAGATAGAGAAAAAGAGAGAGACAGACAGAAGAGAGGGAGGGAGAAGAGAAGATAGAAAGAGAGAGAGAGATAGAGAGAGAAAGAGGGACATAGAGAGAGAGAGAGAGAGCAGGGGAGAGGGACAGATAGGAGGAAGAGAAAACTTCATATTTACAAGAAATCCTTTTCTTCAGGCTAATTTAAGTCTGGATAATTTTATTGCCAATTTCATGGATGGCTAACCACTGACATGTTGTTATGTTAATTAAATATTTCATAAATAATTCAATATTTGATTTATCTTAGTAGAGAGAAAAGGCAGATTCCAAGTATTGAAGAAATAGGAGGAAAGTTGCTTAAAAGTAAACAAAAAGAAAGAAAGATTGCTACTGAGCGAAAGATATTGACACTACATTATACAAAATGGGAACTTTTGAAAATATCACAGATCAGCATGAAACGAAAACATACAATGGATAAGGAGTGGAGGGGTCCTCCAAATTCGCGATTGTGTGGAGTTGGTCGCTCTCTGTCGCTATAGACTCCCCTCTTCTCTTCTCATCTCTTCTTACTGTTTGAGTTTGTTTTAGTTCTTTGTCGGGGGAGGGGGAGAGGGAGGCTGTGTATTCAACTATATCATGTATTCCTGAGGGTTGTAAAATTTTCTTTACATTTTGATATGTTATGTTTATCAATGAAGATGAATGATCTTGTCAATTGTACTGAATGAATGCAATAAAGAAAGCTAAAAAAAAACTTTAAAAAAAAAAGAAAACAGAAAGAAAAAAAGTATGAGCTAACAAGTTATTCAGATCTTCTCGACAGATAGCTTCTAGGAAAACGATCATACACTGTTGAAAAATTGACCTATTTTTGAACATGTTCCCTCGACAAGCGCAAAGAGCAAATGCTTCTTGAAACCAAGGGAAATAATCTACAAATGTACTTATTCAAAGGAAAAAAATTATCCTCATCAAATTCTTGCATTTATGTACTATGCGTATAGTACCATTTCAAATACATATCAATTTCTTTGTTTGGTGACTTCAATGAGACAACTTTTAACAAATTTATTCCACTGACTAAAATGGAATGAAGAGTGGAATGGCCGATGTTACTCTGTTCTTCTCCTCATTTATTATATCTCTTGTCTACAGTATTTCTATAATATGATGTTCCCCATTCTTTTGAGAATTTATTTTCAAGCAGGCATTATATTCATTTCAATTCAGAGCAAAAAACATTTATTACCCACGGACTGCATAACTTGTATTCGTCAACCTAAACAGCGGGTGTCGACAGTTGACGTTGATTTTCGTTGTTATCATTGTTCCCTAGGGAACAACGAGGGTACAACGAACAATAACATCTCTTGAATCTAGAAATGTCAGGATTAAACATGTCAGTCTGTCTGTCTGATTCATGCATTTTCTTTCCCTTTCTAATATCCCCACGATCTTCTTCAATCTTTTATGACAGATCATAAATTCCGATGTCTCGCATGCCACATGAACCAGATTTCCTCAAAGAAATCTCTTCTCATGTTTGGAAGATAAATATGAAAGGTCTTGACATAGGAGAAACACCTTTTTTTTTAGGGTTCGAAACCTGGTCGAATCTTTCCAGCGATT
Source organism: Strongylocentrotus purpuratus (assembly GCF_000002235.5). NCBI lineage: Eukaryota > Metazoa > Echinodermata > Echinoidea > Camarodonta > Strongylocentrotidae > Strongylocentrotus > Strongylocentrotus purpuratus. Next base: position 376,665 of record NW_022145521.1, read on the forward strand.
CACTTTTAAGGTTGACCCCAGACGTAATGGATCAGATCTAGTCAATACACGTCGGTAAGAATCCATACCTCACACACACACCCACACATTCGCTAAGTAGATTATGCATCGCCTTCCGATTGCTTTGATAAGCGCCTCTCCGCCGCTGTTTTGTACAAACACAATAGTCACATCATCAAATAGATATTGACATGTAAACAACAATTCAAAGAAGGTAGTACAGTTATTGATTTTGTTGCATAGAAAGGGTGAACGAGCTATTGAAAAGACATTTGCAACGTACTAAAATCAAGCAAATATTAATATGAATGCAGGGATTGTAGAGTATTACCTCCCCGACGGGATCCCGTGGTGCCTTGCATTGATACCGCGTAAAACGAGACACCCACTCGGCACTTGCGATAAAAGGCCACCGGGTCGAAAGGTACCGGAACAAATCTTTTCCCACCTCACGACAAAAGCAGCACTTATTACAAGCGACATACATTGTAAACACACTGTTTGGCTTTGCATTAAGGTGGCCCTTAAACTTAACTTGAACTGTAGTTCCTTCTAACGTTAGTTTGGTTGGTTTGCTCGAACCTTGATTGTTTTAACTTGTGGCTAATTGGCTAATTGAGATAAAAACTTTGAACCTTCAAGACGAAATGGAAAGTACATCTTTGTCACATCTGCCCATTCTAATAATCGAAAGTTCAAAGTTAAATACGAGAAATACATGTATCTTACAAGTAGCCCTTGTTTTTGTAAAAGAACTGTTACAATTGCCACCCATGGAATTATAATCTAGGGAATCTAATTATCATTCAATTCTACAAAAAAACACCTGATGGAGTTGTAGGATGATATAGCTACAGTAGTTCTACCACATAAATAAGAACAACTAAAGCTACAATGAACCCAAAAGCACACACACACAAAAAAAAACAGCGATTGGATCAACAATAAGTATACTTTGATTACCGAGTCTGAATAACAGTTATTTCACATAAACTACATTCAAAACAATGTGAGGTAACAAAATAAAGAAATTATATTTCGCAATATCATCTGTAATGACTGTAGACTGTAGATAATGTACATACAGTTAGCAACTCAAATATTTATAACCCTTATAAAATTGAATTAGGGCATTTGTTGAATACTTTTAGATGTGAGCTTTAATATTTCACATTCTAAAGAAACATAAATCTGGACAAATCAATTTATTCAAATACTTTTTAAAAATTACAAAAACTTGGTAAGGGTATGAACTATTCATTTGTTGACTGTATCTATTTTACTACTTCATACCTGAACATTCAAGAGACTAAATCAGAAGGAAGGTTACCATAATAAAGCATCGACTTCCTTCGTTGCACATAATGGTGATCACGAACATCATTCTATGAATACAGAATTATGCGATTCAATTACACCATATTTTTTTGGGTATTGTTATCGAGATACGTTCAGCCTATAAACGGTTATGACATTTTGTTGGAACCGGTGTTAACTTAACGCTTTTCTAAGTAATTCGGTAAGAAGTTGAAATTGATAACAAAATTTGATAATAATGATAATAGGCCTAATAATGATAATAATAATAACAATGCAAGTAATGAAAATAACTATTATTATATAGCGCAGCTACCAGATCAATATACATTTATAATTGAAAGTATCATATTATTCCCCGGATGTAGCTGAGCAGCCATTATAAGCCTTAAAGCATTCAAGGAATTTCTTCCTGCCAGTTACCTATTTACTTCACCTGGATGGAGAGTGGCAAATGTAGATTAGACTCGAACCGCGAACCATGTGATCCACATTCCGGTGACGTATCCCCTAGACCACGACACCTCTACATTTAACGTAACTTTGTGAGTGTGTGCGCGTAACGTGTGTGTAACACTCACTTTGTGAGTGTATTGAATGTTTGTGTGTGAGTATGTGTGCGTAACGTGTGTGTAACACTAACTTTGTGAGTGTATTGAATGTAACTGTGTGAGTGTGTGTGCGTAACGTGTGTGTGTAACACTAACTTTGTGAGTGTATTGAATGTAACTTTGTGAGTGTGCGCGCGTAACGTGTGTGTAACACTCACTTTGTGAGTGTATTGAATGTAACTGTGTGAGTGTGTGTGCGTAACGTGTGTGTAACACTAACTTTGTGAGTGTATTGAATGTAACTTTGTGAGTGTGCGCGCGTAACGTGTGTGTAACACTAACTTTGTGAGTGTATTGAATGTAACTGTGTGAGTGTGTGTACGTAACGTGTGTGTAACACTAACTTTGTGAGTGTATTGAATGTAACTTTGTGAGTGTGTGTGCGTAACTTGTGTGTAACACTAACTGTGTGAGTGTATGTGAGTGGGAAGGTGAGTGTGACATTAAGATTGTACAGACGTGTAAAGAGAAGACTCGACGTCTAGGGACCGACCTTTCACAGAACCATCCAAAAGATGGGACTCAGGCTGGAACCATCGGCCGTAGCATGAATAGACCAGCAACCTGACCACTAAACCAACTCATGTCCGTCGTTTTCATCTTACTTTACATTAAGGATCTACTAGGCATCTTCCTAAAGTACCTTCTATACATATTACAATCAACCGATACTGATATCTAGTTTGCCAATTTGACCACTTATCAATACAATTGAATCATACTTTGTTATCAACTACTAAAAGCCTTCCATTTCAACACAATATATACTTTAAACAGTTTAAGCTTTGTACTCATAGCGATATAAGCACCACCTATAAAATGGAGTGCAAACATTGACCACCTCTCTTTCTTAAAGATAATTTTTTAATTAATTACTTTCTAATGCCCGCACAAGGCTACTACTGCGACGTAACAATTCTCACCAATTTTTCTTAACCCTACAAAGTTGTGGAATACCAAAACCTTTCTTTTTTATTTGCTCAAATTAATGTCCCTGAAAATTAAACACACACAGCATTAATTGACGCACCTATCATGAGCGACAGACACACAGTCTGCCGACCGAAAAAGAACATAACTTTTTCCCACAAACGTCTGATTGTATTTATGAAAGGATCGATTTATCCAAATAGAAGCAATCAACATATCATTGAAATTATACTTGTTGAGTAATAAACGCACTAATTATACTTAAATTACTCAAACGCATCCACCGAATCCTGCTCAACGGATCTCAACGGATCACCTGGAAACAAGTTTCTATACACCTATTGGATTAAAGGTGCACATCACTAAAAAGCGGCTATGTCGAGATTTCGCAGTCGAGTGGTTTAATCACTGATCTTTGGATGCGAAGGTCATGGGTTCGAGTCACAGTACGTCACTAGGGTCCTTTTGCAATACCTTAATCTACATTTGCCAATCTCCACCCAGGTGTTAAATGACTAACGGTAGGAAGGAGTTCCTGAGATGCTATAAGCATCGAAATCGGCAGTCTAGCTAGAGGCAGTGTGATAATGGTTACCTTGCTTAAGTTTAATATCATTAATATTATATCAACTGACGCATCTTAACAGAAAGTGTATAAGGCATTTGCTCTTCTCGGAATGCTTAGCGAAATATATATGTGAAAAAGTGGAAAACAATCTTGAAAAGCCAGGGATATCAACGCATTCATTTCTAGCGGAAGGAATTCGTAAACCAAGAGTTAGTCGCTTTCAGAATGCATCTCCTCATTAATATTAATGTTTTAACCTGTGGTCTCCCGGTTCGAGCACAATAACACTAACCACATAGCCATTTTATTTCAATTCCTCTTTCAGATTTTAGGTTTAGAATCGAGGCTTTTTGAAACAAAACACCCTAAGCCGAGTTCGCAATGGCGTCTCATGGAGTTTGGTTAGCACAATACAAGATTGCAAGTATTAAATCATGCATTTGTCTTACGGGTCATCAATACTACTGATAAAATCTTCAGATTACAAAATGATTATTGAATAATAAAGAGAAACGGACATATTAACCAATTCTTATCGAGGTCTCACATAGGATATCAGGCAGTCTTTCCCATATTAAGAAAATTAAGGGAACGTAGATCTTTGCCTCTGTGTCCTATATTCAATTCAATTCAATTCAATTCAATTTTTATTTCGAAATATAAAATCAAAATATACAAAGTAAAGTTAAATTTTTACCTATATTTACAAAGGTTATGTGCGGGGCTTTCCACGAAGGTTGCGAAAACCTGTGAAGTTGGATCGCCCATTACAGAATGAAAAACATAATAGTTGACAACGTAAACTAACAACCAAATACCTGTCATATATTATGTTTAATCACTATGATCCGTCTTTAGAGGAAATGATGTTATTGTGCTTTTAAAAAGAAAATACAAATTACCAGGTCTCACCTTTAATAACCCGCCGCATCGATTCAACCTCACGGCAATGCCAACGTAGGCATGCGGAAAAGAATTTAAAAAAAGGTATTGTCACACCAGTAACAATTTATTGTCCTGACGCTTACTGCCTGTCAAAAGATGGTTATTTGGAAGAGCGACAGAGAGAGAGAGAGAGAGAATACCAAACTACTGCACGTTTACCTAATCACACTGTCTTGAGCACATGCGTAGCGTGTCCCACAACCCGTATATGTTGATACCCACCACCGATAGACCTCAGAGTAGATTCCGCACTCAGTCCATCGCACAGGACCAGAAATGTTGTGGAGAAGCGTTTCTTCAGGATAAATATATATATCATTTTATATGCGAGTATGATCAGACATGATAAGCTACGCCAAGAGTTAAGGCATCGCACATCTGTTATGGTTTCAGCAGCGGCGTTTATGGCGACCGAGTCTACGTTATGAGCTTTCAGCTGGCAGGCTCATATAAGCTTTTTATTGATAACATTGATTAACTTTGAATACATTCATAAATAACCACAGTCTGGCGGGTCTTGATTTTACTTTTTTTAAAAACGTTGTGGATTTTTAGTCGTATGGACATCGGCACTTACAAGGTAAGACCAACAATTCTTTAAGATGCAGTAGATGAATTATGTTCTGGAGCATATATATATATATATATATATATATAAAGATAAAGAGAGGATGATTGGAGGGGGTGGGTGTGATCATGGATCAATTCGTAGTAGGTCCATGGGTAAGGAGAGAGAGAGTGAGAAAGAGAGAGAGAGAGAGAGAGTGGGGGGGGGGGGGAGGAGGGCACACAGTCTGGCCCCATCTACAATGAGCTTTGAAATCAATTTATCACACTGATAAATTTTACTACTACTCCTACTACTACTACTACTACTACTACTACTTCTACTACTACTAATAATAGCGGGTCCATGTATAGCACTCATGTCTGTCAAACCATGGACGTACTGTCAGATTTGACACTACTGGCGCTCCACAATTATTACAACGGCTTTAGCATGGCTGCATTTATGGTGCTCTACTTGGTTATGGTGCTCCTCTGAGTCGAGTGTGGCAAACGTAGATTAATGTCTTACCAAAGGACGTTGGTCCAGTGGCAGGGATTTGTACCCAGTAGCGCGGCGACATATCCACTGCACCGCAACGCCTCTACAAATTGAATTGCATTTGAATTGCATCTTCCAGGTGTGTGGATTTATGAGGGACGCCATATATATTTTCTGTACATCAGATATTGTCTGCCAATTTTTATTACCAAACTCTGATTTCAGTTACATTCTAGAACACAAAACATTCTATACAAATCAAACAAATATTGATGGCTTCTCAATGACAGTTACGTAAATCTTTACATCTGCATGATATATTTTTTTAAATCTACGGTAAATCACAGCTAGAAACAGACTTCCTGACGTTCTATGAAACAACAACCTGTTTGAAAGCAGTTATTGAATTACCATAAAGCTGGTTGATAAGGCAAGGACATCATCCGTTGGTTGGTGAGAATTAAAACTCCCACAAATTTACAAATTTTACAATGTCTACACAAAATTTGAAGTTATGATATATTTACTGATGACAATGATATATATCTGATCGCGCATGGTTGAATTAATTTGTTTTTACAACGATTTCCCCCTTTTTGGCAGTAGGAAGTGCTTTCATTAAATTCACATGTACCATATGATAGATTAACTTGGTTAATTATAAAGGACTCAAAGTTTAAGAAGTCTTTATTTATTTCAATTTTATTTATGCATTTATGTATATTCACATTTTCACAATTCATTGGAGTTAACATCATGTGAAAAACAAAGTATAATATAACAAATAATTTTCAATCTTACAATCCATTGGTATTGACTCACATGAAAAAGAATATAGCAGTTTTGTTATTAAAGACAAGATGCTACTAGTATACCGTTTGAAAAATGAACACAAACGGGTGATAAAACATAAGCAAAGAGCTTTCAACACCTTTCAAATATATAATATATCACAAATAAACTATTTGCACCATTTACAAAGAAGAAGACAAAAAGAAACTCAAACATTTTATTATATTTATAGATTATTAGAGAATTAAATCTATGTTTAATATAATGAGAACTGATGTATAGATTTATATATATGTAAATAATATTTTACATCTGTGAAATGATAATACATTTGAGTGCTCTTTTAAAGGAGTTTGGTAATTTTATATTGCGAATATTGTAAGGTAGAGAATTCCATACATCTGAACCCCTATGTCTGATTGATTTCTGGGCTAATGTAGTGTGAGGATTGACCACATGTAAATTCGATGACTGCCTTGTTGAATATGAGTGAATCATGTTATTAGGAAGATAATGAAGTAGGTAACAATTTGATGTTGAAACGGAACAAAAATATGGCAATTTGGAAGAAGTTAATATCAACCTTTAAGCACTTTGGTTTAACAAATAGTGGGGTAGCATGGTCACGATAACCAGCTCGGGTACATACACGTACAGCTTTCTTTTGCAGCAGAAGAATATTATTTGCCACACACTTGGATGTTGCCCACAAAATATAACAATTGGAGATATGTGTTAAAATTAGACTAATATATAGCATAAGTAATATTCTATCAGAAACAAAAAGATTTTATTTAAAACACTACGCCAATATTTTTGTTGATTGACATACACAGTGTATACAAAATTATATCTAACTTTAGTGGCTTACAATTATTTAGTCATAATTAGCGTTACCTTGAAACCTATTTCATTGTAAAAAGTAACGTGTTTCCTATATAACGATACCCTCTTCATTTCTTTTCTGCTATGGATGTCTGAGCACTAAATCTTTAAAAGAATACCGTCAAAATCTCCTTGTGCCAAATTTAGGCTGATGCACAGAATGAGGGTCATGCCACATTATGCATTATGCATGCGTTATTTTGGTCTTAAATCCTTTTACAAGTTAAATTCTGCTTCGTGCTTCACCGTTTAAAGGAATGCAATGTATGGAAGCTTCCCCAGGTGTTTTTTCAATCCACAGAATAACCTTGAGTAAGTTTAATCACCCTTCTAACCTTTTGTTTCATGTTATTTAAAATCTCACTTCTTAAGCTATGGTCACAAATCTGAGCAGCGACCGACCGATCAGTAGCCTGCTCGGTCGCTGCTGGAATTTAGGCATCGCCCAGCAATTAGGTCGGTGCCCGGGCGGCGACCGCCCAGGCACCGAGCGTATTTTGGGCGGCGAGTGAAAAGTGAGCAGGCGCCGCCCAAATTTTAACTCCGCGCTAAAACTTCGGCGGCGACCGAGCGATCCCCTAAAAACGAGCGATGCCTGGACGGCAGCCGCTCGGTGGCCGGGCAGCCGCCGGGCAGAATTGGTTAAAAACCCGCCGCTCGGCCGCCGAGCAGGCTACTTTTGGGTAATGTGACCATAGCATTACTTCGATATCTAGCTGCCTCTCGTATCAAAGCGTTAAAACTGCTCTTTTGCGAGTATAACGAATTAAGTCCTTTTATCTCTTGATGCTATGGTCACATTACCCAAAAGTTGCCTGCTCGGCGGCCGAGCGGCGAGTTTTTAACCAATTCTGCCCGGCGGCTGCTCGGCCACCGAGCGGCGGCCGCCCAGGCATCGCTCGGTCGCCGCTGAAGTTTTAGCGCGGAGTTAAAATTTGGGCGGCGCCTGCTCACTTTTCACTCGCCGCCCAAAATACGCTCGGTGCCTGGGCGGTCGCCGGCCGGCACCGACCTAATTGCTGGGCGATGCCTAAATTCCAGCAGCGACCGAGCAGGATACTGATCGGTCGGTCGCTGCTCAGATTTGTGACCATAGCATAAGGAGAGAAATTATGACAACTTGTTGCACCGCTTGAGACTGCGTTTTGTAATTGGCAGTCAAGCAATTGGGTGGATAGATTCTTACTTATCCCGACACACTCACACTGTAGTGATTGGAAACGAGCAGTCATCCAGACATACCTTTACTCAAGGAGTTTCCTCATGGGTCCGTACTTGGCCCAATCTTTTGTTTACTCTCTATATATCTCCTTTAAATAGTATATTGCATCGTTTCGCATGCTTAAGGTGTGTACGGTGAATAAGGTATTTGTCCCAAACAGCAGATGCAAACTTGGTGGTTTACTAACCCCTAAGATTAAGTAAATGCAAACAAATCATATTGATAACTACCAAAGATATTGATAGAAGACTTCCAATGACCGGGGTCATAGTATATTTCTGAAGCGCTTAGAGACATTTGTAATAAGCGCTATATACAAATTAAATACTATTATTATTATTAATACAAGTAAACTTTGCCCATTTTGAAAGACTCAACGACAAAGCTCACATTAAACAAGGAATACAAAAGAAGCCAAGATTGTGCAATCACAACAAAGGGAATATCAAAATTTGCTTGCAAATTAGCTTTTTCTTCAGTCTGAATTGCAAATATTTATCTTTACGATTTTAACCTACGATATTTAATGCAGTTATGTCAGCAACTGTTTTCGGACTGACTGAAATAACAATACGTAAGGGCTTTTAACCTGGATTCATTGCTTCAGCCAAAACTTAGTACAAGAGGATTTTCACACTAGTTTTGTTGTTGTAAAGGCTACTGCCCAGTCATCTATGGCAGCTATGAATAATGGAATGAGTTATGAATAAGGCATCAAGAGACAGAATATCCGCTACTCTTGAAAAATGAAATATAGTTCAAGGTCACACAGGTTACTATTTAAAATAGGCATCTGGCAAAGTTGGGTGTACTTTTTCATACGTACTTTACAACGTATAGAAATAGCATACAAATATACACTGCCTTGAGAGGTTCTGGTTAAAACTATGCGCAAGAGGTGACCGAGGCCCATAGTTTAACCAGTACCTCGAATGGAAGGCATGGTATTGTTACGAATTTAGATATGTTTGTATCATGTGCATAGTTAGAACAATTTAGAACAAAAAAAAATGTCAATTTTTATCTAAAAAGATTTAAAATATTTTGTTTTAATAAAATTAATATTTGAAGAAAAAAATTGATTCAATTAAAAAAAAAATTCACAATTTTTTTTCAACTCCCAAATAGTAAACCAAAATAGTACTCTCATATAGTACTTTCTAAAACTAGGTCAAATATTTCTGGTCATGTGACGAGCTCTCAACCAATCAAAAGCCAACAAATTTTTGATGCAGGATATAATAAGGTATAACTTAGAGTAGATATTTTTCGTTTTAGTGCTGCTTGCTCAGGTATCACCAGTAAAGCCTTGAAAATTATTACTTAAAGATAACGATGTCCGTATTGGTAAAGAATATTTGCAATTTCAATCATTCTTTTGATATCCTTGTAAACAAAGACAAATAAGTTATACTTGCGTATAGATAAAACAACAATTGTACAGGAATTGAATTTAGTGAAATGACGACATTTTTAATTAAATAACGGAAATGTATGATCCTTATAGTTGTAATGAGGTTGGTTTGGTTTAGTTACAACTTTAAGGATTTTGCATTTCCGTAATTTAATTGACAATACATTTCATCCCTTCTATCACCCCACTCCGCAGATCGTTCTGGTTTACGTTCATCACATAATGTTAGGCTTAAAGAAATACGTCCCAAAAGAAATTGGGGGGGGGGGGTAGAGCATTTGCATCAACAGCTCCTTCTCTGTGGAATAAGTTACCTTTCTCTATTTAGACGGCCACCACTCTTTCTACTTTTAAAATTGGGTTTAAACTCACCTGATGCTTAATGTATAGTGTTAAATTTCAATGTTCTCTTTAAACAACGCATACCATAATAATCACCCTGTGCCCTATCGTATGTACCATGGCAGCTTGAAGCTGTATCATCTATAACATTTTATTAAGATGCCATGATGAATTTACATGTAAATTAACATTTTATATTTCTATAATCTTAAGTATGTTGAATTCCTGAAATATATTTAAATTATTTGTATGCACCTTAAGCACCTCTAGAGATAGATATGTTGCGCTTTATAAATATTGTTATTATTATTATCCGTAGAAAAAGATAATACATATGAACATTAGCACACACTAACACACACACACATATATATATATATATATATATATATAAGATTTAATTTAAAAAAGAGGATATGGGCGGGTTGCTCTGAATTCACAACCATTAATACGATGAGTGTTATGAATCTCTTTCGGTGTCAGACAAAATGACAACTTTTCATAACAAAACTTGAATATTTCTTTACAAATTGACGTCATAATAAGGAAAATGAACTCATCTTTAAAACTGAATAAAAGGAAATTCATGGTCTAATTGTTTCGATGGTAATGTTGTAATCCGAAATTCCTTTCGGTCGCACTATTCACTCATCACAATGAGTTAAGTCATTCAATTTGAGGCAAACAACAAATATATTTGAAGTAATGAGCTTCATCGGGAGACATTTTGATTGTATGATTGTATGATAATTTCCCCCTGCATTTTCATCATAATAGAAAGTAATAAACAACTAGGTACATATATATCACAAACAAAAGTTAAAATACATATATAATCATGTCTTGATATCAATCAATTAAATAATTATACCTTTAATGAAAAAAAAAATGACCAACATAGAAGACAAATCATTTTCAAAAATGCAAAATGCAGGAGACCGCAATCTCAAGTTAGAGCTTGAACGAATTTGATCCTGCAGAGTGCAGACGATATTCTTACAATTGATATTCGTAATTAGGTTCAAGAGGTCGAAAGGAAAGAGATAATAAAATCCAAACGACGTATTCCACCTAATCTACTCCAGACAATGAAGTAAGTAAGAATTATAATACTTTGTGGTATTACGTTCACAATAGCCACATACTGTTATAACTACGTCATATCATACATTGTGATCACGGTTATAATTATATAAATAATTCGTAAAGTAATAAACATTTCATCAACCTTTCCATGGAAGGATAAAGCAATATTATATATATATATATATATAACAATCAATAGCGTGAAAACATCCGTTTATGGGGTAGGATAAAGAGTTCATCAGCTCAACAATAATTAAAGTGAAAAGTAAAACTAACAAAACTATAAAAAAAAAGTGGTAGTACACGAGTCTATTTTCTATGGTAGCTTGCCTTTTCGATTTGCAATATACATTGTAAGGCAATCTTTAGTTGACGGATTTGAATACATTCGTAGAGAAAAATGGAATAGTTTACATCCCCTTTGATGAGTTCATATGCCATATGATGATTCTGTAAAATACTAAGTGACCGCACAGTGATTTATTTTGTGGCGTCCCTTTTCATAGACCAGCCACGGTCCATGTGCATCCGGTGTTGTCTGGTTAGCCAAGTTCGTAGGCACGTTTCATGATGAATAAATGCCTTGGAGTGGAGTTGTTCGGATACAGATAAATTCCGGTCATGCAATTGCATTCTGATATAAACTGTCGGGAAGTAATTGGAAAAGCTCGACAATGAAGCACATAAGCATAGGTGCATACTGCATGTTTTGGAATCATTACAATTATAAGAAATTGACGCAGTCCTGCTGAAAGTCACATGCACTTTTAAAAGATATTTCACCTTTAAAAGAAATTTGTTACATTTTGTATAAATGTCTGGTCCAAACCGGAATTTTTTTTAATGTCATACTTCGAATAGTAAAGCACAATCCTTTTTAAGATACATTTTCTCTTACGATTTCATCCACATTATTATTTTATAAAGAAAAGGTTAACAAATTATTTACATTTTTCCCATGACTCTACCTTCTCTTTAATCGATTTAAATCATATCATTTGTGTAGCTCCCGGCCCCCACTCAGTGTTATTTAGGGTACGCATATGCTCGTTCCCTCTTTTTTTAAAGCACCCCCTATCTGAGGACTGCCAACATTTCCGAACCCCCCTTTCGCGGGCTTTCTGCGGGCTTTTCCTGCCCTTGAGACCCCCCTAAATCATAAAAAATGCTCAATGTACCCCCCTAAATTCGGAATAATTACTCAGGAGTCCAAAGAGATGAGAGAAAAAAAAAAGAAAAAACACCCCCTTTTTAAAGAAATCTCCGGGTGAAAAGTAAATACACCCCTTTTTTTTACCATTCTCGGGCCGGACTTTGTCGCACGAAAAGTACCCCTTTACCGGACATTTTGGTAACACGCATGGGGTCATTCCGACCCCGGAGTGGGGGGGGGGGGGGGGGGGGGGCCGGGTGTAGCTGAAATTCTTTCTTAGGATCATAAGATTTATCAGTAAATTCAATTTCAATCTAATTCTTCCTACGTCCGATGAAAATTAAAAAGAATCAACATGAATTACATTTAAAATATACAGACAGTCAACATCAAGAAGAGGTACAGTACCTATTTGCATTTGCTTACTTTACAATAAAACAAACTTATCAATATGTGGGGGACAAACAAAAGCAAAAGGCCTACGGGTCGAATGGTTTACATATTTGAAAGGAGACAAAGAGTTCAAAAGTAACGGTGGGATTGCGTGGGAGTGGAGGAGGGGGCGGTGAGATGGTTTAAGTCACACAGGAATTAAAAAAAGAAAAGAAAGATTACTCATGACAATAACCATTTGGATCTAGGATGTGAAATTTGTAAGTGGGAATATTTTTCGAATTACACAAAATGGACTGTATAGCATAAGACTTCCATATTCCCTTCTTTTAATGCAGCAATTACTGTCAAAATGTTATGAGTGTGTGTGTGTGTGCGAATGCGCGTGCCTGCCTGTGTTTATTAAAGCACAGCAGCATGGGTGTCGATCCCGGGTGGGGGGGGGGATGGGGGGGGGGGGATATATCCACCCCAATATTTCAGGTGGGGGGGGGGATGGCCCGTACAATCATCACTCCAATAATTCACCATCAACTCAAAAAATGAAGAGAAAAATAAATGATGAGAGCCCGATGAGAGTAGTTAATGGTTATTACTCGCAAGATGACCATCAATGTACACATTTTGCTATCTTATTTTCATAATACATACATACATACATATATATATATATATATATACGAAGTAAATGAGACAACCGTATATGAGACAAGAATAAATTGAATTCTCGCTCAAACGGCTTCATCAGGACTTGATGAATTTATTCAATTTGTTCAATCAACAGCATCATAGAAATGCAGTGCGCCTAATGCAAAGCCGCAGGGTTAAAAAGCACCGAGCTAAATGGTAAGCGCGAAGCGCAAAAGTAGCAATCTGCAATGCACATCAAACAATCCTGGACAGTGTAAACATAGATAAACTCTGTGACGAATTCGTGAAGAAATCGGTGACAAGGAGAATATTTTTGGACATTAGTATGACTTATAAGATAGTTCAATAGTTGCTATGCTGTTTCCGTTCACCCTTTTTAAAATTCACGTCATTGTATCTTTATTTTTATTTTTTTCACTCATTTTATTTCCTGAAACATTTTTCATTTTTGGAGAAAGATTATTATGTCACATCTTATTTTTGTTTTATTGAAAAGCTGATGTAGGCCTATGTCACTGGCGTACTGATGGGGGGGGGGGGGGGGGCTTGGGGGCGCTAGCCCTCCCCCCAATAAAATCCAACCATGACTTATTTTCAATTTCATACAAGTGATTTATATATGTTCGTGATATCACATGATTTTCAACAAAATTCGTGTTTCTCCATTTTTGTTGCAAACTGACACATTCCCAAATAGCCGAGAAGAGCATATATTTTGTATAGACACTAATGGGCTTATTAGTGGCCGATAACACTAACAGTAGTATAAAATTTCTTTCCAGAAGCTATTGCGACAAGCACTGCCGGGAGATAACATGATACCCACCACTCGGGCTGTGCATGCAAAGATTTGCGAACGAACGTTCCATACGTACATCATGTGGGGAAACTGAATTCAGACAAGGATTAATATAGAGAACGGTACAACAAATCGTCTTCTTTCTCTAATAATTTAAGGAAACGTGAAAGCTACTCGCGGGATGGGCGAAAATGATTTCAGACGTGGATTAAGAGAAATAATTAGATGAAACGTCAAAGCTTCCGCGCTTCGCGCGGTAGGGGGGGGGGGGGGAAAACTGAATTCAGACGAGGATTAAGAGTCGAGAATGGTTCATCGAATCGTCCCCTTTCTTTAATAATCTAATGAAACGTCAGAGCTTCGGCGCTACGCGTGGAGGAAGGGGAACTTGATTCAAACAAGGATTAAGAGTCGAGAACGGTCCAACGATCGAATCGTCTTCTTTCTCTAATAATTTAATGAAACGTCAAAGCTTCCGCGCTTCGCGGGGGAGGGTGGAACTCTCTGCACCCAACCTCCTATGGAGCGCGCTCCGTAAGTGATTCGCACGCTTCGCGTGCTCACTACCGCCCCCCTAAAATGAAATCCTGGCTATGCGCTTGGGGAGGGGTTGCAACCATCCACACGCTTCTACCTCTTGGTTGCTTTGATCCATTGTCGAAAATATTTTGGCACCTATCATCCCCCAACCACGGATACAAATCGATACCCTTGCACAGCAGTGTAAGCAAATAAAATTTGATGTCAAAAGAAGGGAGAAAAAGAGACACAGACATGAAATAGACAGAGACGTACAGACGGACAAAATAGGATAATTAAATAAAACAAACCCAGAGAGGGACAGAAGCTCTGACAATAATGAGAAAAGTCGAGTCGTGGTAAGAAAAAATTGAGTTCCAACTTCAATATTGCAAAAATTCAGTGGATTTCATAGCTGTTGTCATGTTCTTGTTTTTCTTTTAAAATAAAAACTTTTACAATGGTCGCCGTAACCCTAACATGATGGTCGAACAAATGTAACGTTTTATATGAACCTGCTTAATAGACGGTTACAATTGTAGGAGTTCGAAAAAAAAGTATGATAAGCTGGACAACTCATATGTTTAATAAGCTACAGATGAGTTTCAGAGAACCAATTTGTATTATTACACACTCTTTTACTCCCCAAGATTCAACGATGACTTCGGGAAGTGCAAAGCTCTTGGGCGTGGTTATTCTCATCATCGTGTTTATCGATTTAACATGGACATCGTCTGAGCTGCAGTCGGTCTGTGAAGTCAATATCACGTGAGCATGTAGAATATTGATATGATTTCATTTGACAGGCCGGCAATATTTACCTTATAAATACCTTAGTCACACATACGAGACCGAAAACAGACAGAAAAATACATTAAACCGATAAGCAAAGAATTGGTAGATTTGGAGTCGGTGTGGAGTTTGTATGGCGCTGTGGCTGAGTTATTAAATATGAAACATTTGAAGAGGAAAATTAAGATAATTTGATGAATGTAAAAATGTTTGCAGGACCCTTTGACCAGATGTAGAAGTAATTTTTTTCTTTCGGGACACTTATTGCATTCTGTTTTAGGAATTAATTTAATAATTTCGAATATAATGTAAGTCAATAGTACAATAATATTAACACTAAAAATAATGATAATGATAATAATAATAGTAATAATAATAATAATAATAATCATACAGTAAAACGTTTTTTATACCGCATAACACATAGGTATACTTATATGCGCTTTACAGAATAAAATACAGAAGGAGTAGAAATGGTACTCTTGGTTCATAATTGTTAAACTTTACAAATTTTTAAATAAATATGTTTTCAAATTACTTCAGAAATTTTCATACGTTTCTATATTTGTAAAATATTTCGGCAAATTATTCCATGAAACAGTTGCTGCATACGAAAATGACCTAACCCCATGAAATTTTGTCATAGTTTGTGGGCCTTAATATATATATATATATATATATATTTTTTTTTTTTTTTTTTTTTTTTTTACTGGAACACAGTGTTCTTTCTAGTTTATACTGTATTAACAATTCAATGAGATTACGATTGAGAAAACTGATGGAAACATTGATAAGTTAATAAAAGTAGTTTAAACTGGATTAGTAGCTAATTTGCATTTCATAAGATTGTGGATATTGATTCATATTGGTGTTTTTTTTTTATATATCCTTTCCTATACCGTATTTTCATATTATTTATATATATAAATGCGTTTGTCATTCATTTGGCAGAGCGGTGGTGAATGTGTCTATGACGAGAAGAGTATCATCTATTGAGATAGTTGTTGGAGGCACGAGGTAAGCAATAACAATACTCGGATTAGATCTGTATAATTTTTTAAAGTAAAAAAAATGGATTTACGAGATTGTGGTGTTGCCATGACTACTAATTTATTTTCTAAACATACTAAATTGTTTTTGTTTTCAATGAAAATGCATGTACCTGAATCTTTGTTCAGTTAATATTGTAGGCAAAGTTATTGGTCTGTATTGCGTTATTGCACGCTCTCATTCTAGGCTATTAGTTTGGTGAGCCTTAAAAAAGTTATCGTCACATTAAGCCCAAGGATTTGACACACATTGGAGTGTTGACACACTATATAGAATAAAATACACAATAGGCCCATAGATGAAATATGGAACTTTCATGTTTTTGGGGGTAAATATTACCCAATATTGGTTGAAAGCTCAGCCATCAGTGGACTCATTCATTATGTTAAAATGACACTTTTAAAAATCCTAAGGTTACCTCTTACACAGAATTTTTTCGACTTTTAGATGCAGTAAAGAAAGAAATGTTTCTAAAACTTCAAGTAACAAATTTTCCACTGATCATATATCGAAGTTTTCTTGATTTCTTGTGTTTTTACGAGGACGTTAAAGGTAATACAAAGTTTTGGTATGGGGTCATGAATCTGGTTCAAATGAACGCATTTGAAGCATATGCAGTCTTACAATATTTAATGATCGTTCTCGCTGTTGAAATCGAGTCTAAAGTGATGAAATTGTAAATATTAAACTCTTTATGTTGCATAGCGGCCTTTCAAGACTGATATTACTTTAGCTTCAAAACAATGTTTCTTGACTACAATCGACCGATTTGCTATTACTGTTTGAAAACTATATATCACAACCGCATATTCTGAGATTTGTATGGTCGCAGCTACCATGGAATGGCCTTAGGCGCTATTTGAAATATTTGAAGAAATTTTTTTTTTTACCTGGAGCACCGGTTAATTTTTGATTATTCAATTTCTCGAAAGTAGAAGTGTTTTAGGGGCTAACATTTGTAGTGCGTATAATACATCCACAGAGGCATCCAAATATATCAACATTTTAAAGAATTACTATCCATCCAATTTACAAAATTTACCCAAACCTTGCATTACCTTTAAACAAATTGCTTGTTCTCTTGATCGGCCACTCACATTATTCTGAATTCCTTTTTATCAATGATACAAATACAAATACATAACATGGTAATTGCATTATGACGTAATGTCCATATGGGCTTCCGAAAAAAAATGTATAACATCCCTCTGGCTCTAGTTCCCGTTATTAGCGCACAAGAATGTTTTTGCCAAGTTTCTATTTATCTCTGTTGGGGTGGATGTGGGAAATGTAGATCAATATCCTCTGGTCCTTAGAATATAGATTCCCTTGATACACTTCTGAAGTATTTAAAATCTTTATCTTCTTTTTTTTTGCCAATAGGATAAAGAGGGAAACTGTGACTTTCTACGTGTTGCGTAATACCACCGTACTCCAAGAAGTATGCTGCCTTGGTTTTACACAAGTTGGAACCGAATGTCTGAGTATGTTTGAACCCCAAATTTACGTGATTTTATTTCGTCATAGTCATAGTACTGCAACCTTACATATATATGGTTATAAGTATTCCGATTACTTTATTTTACTGGTATTATAATGCACAATCTCCACTCCATTTGTAAGCATTCCGATCAGTCAGTCGCCTTGTGCAGGCGAGAAATGCTTTTCAAACACGCACGAACACACACACACACACACACACACACACACACTTTTTTCTTCTTTTTTTCTCTCCAGTTTTGTTTAATTGATTCTAAAACAATACAGATCATTCTTCGAAATACAATTGTGTTAATTTTGTTGTAATTAGTTGAGTTGTAACGTAGAACAAATAACCACACCCAACCAAACACACCACTACCCCCGCAACCCGCCCCCCCCACACACAAACACCCCCACCGCTCGATCACACTTCCGCGTACATACCAGAATAATAACAATACACAAATGAATACAAAATTAAAACGGGGCTATAATAATCTAGTGTTAAAAGTTCATGAAAACTTCACTTGTTCCCACTTTTGTAAATGTAAGTCTAATTTACAACCCCCTAACTTCCAACAGTTCTTTTTAGAAAATCACCCAAAGACAATATTCTGGCATTTATATATCCCACATTTCATTGCAAAAATAATGATATTAAATGTCTTTACTCGTGGGAATCGACAGACCTTTATTCCCTAAGCTCAAATTTAGCTATAACATTCTACCATAACCTTTGAACATGTACACACTCCCAGAACAAGTGTAACTATGTTTCAATCTTTTGCTTAAAAAATGAGCACAAGTTATCTTTAAATAAAAGCCGAATCTCAATAAATGTTCTCTAGTATATATTACTCCATGAAGCAGTTTATATTGTTTGTTAACAAGAGTAACTTTCCTATGCCTACTAAATATCTCCCTATATACCTCATTTGAAAAATCAGAAAATCCCCGTCCATCGTGAATCTTCAAAACAAATACATTTTGTAACTTCTCTATAATCAAATTCATTAACCTTCCTCGATAATAAATGTATAAACGGCTTCACAGAACTATTAAACTGTATTAAAATAGCATACTCTTTTATATCCACTAATTTCCAGTTTTCCTTGTTCCCGCTTCTTAAAATAGCTCCCCCAATATTCCATACATCAACAATTTTGTTTCCTTGTTTTTACCCCGTCATGTTGAAAATGAAATATTGAACGCACGCCATTTGTAGCAAGATATCTTGAACTGAAATTATATTGCGTGTAAACAAATCCTCATCAAAAATCATTTTCGTGTTTAATAAGAATCTTTTATTGACATGAGTATTTGGCTTTTCCTTTTCTTCAACAATCCTACAACCTCTATAAACTCGTCCCATGCTTTTATCATTTCAAAATAAAACTTAGATACTTTGAAACTTAATAACTTGGAATCAAAGTAACACAAGAAAATAAATCTGCCTCCTACCATCTTGAAGAAGAAATCAAAGTATAGCCTCCATCTCATTGATTTTTCTCCATACAATAATCTTTCAACCCATATTACACGTTGGGCTTTTACAACCATGTCAACATTAGCCATCCGTAATCTCCCTTCATTATAAACTTCTTCGTTATAACCTTGATACAATACAGTGCGTCCCCCAAAAAAACTATACACTTTTGAAATGGCTGCCAAATAAAAAATATATGGTTCTGGGGGAAAAGTGTTATATGTATGAAAAGCTCATAAACTCAACTTTCATATGACACCAAAAAGTCCAAATACAATTCATGCCTGGGCAAGCACTGCTACCTTTTGTAAAGGGTATGACAATTAGGTTGCGCAGGAATTAGCCTTCCAATTTGTGAGAGGTTAATCTTTTGGAGCTTACACAATTGAGGGTGATATGATACATTCATGATTTGCTGAGTGAATTTCTTGGTTTATTAAACCAAATTTTTATGCAAGAGTGAATAGGAATTGCATTTTTTATTGTAGCATTGTAACTTTCCCTGGTAGACTTAGTGTTGTGTTCATGGAAGTCAGGATGGGGTGATGGTACATGTTGTAATTTCCATGTTACAAACTTTTTTGTTGTGTTTGTTTACATCTGTGACTTTGAATAAAAACCACATTTCAGTTACAATTTACCTGAGGAATAAGTATAATAAACCGACATCTTGGACATTCCTTTTTTTTTTCAACAAACCGTATTTGAATATTCAATTTACATAATCCCTACCTGGGTGTTAAGTAAATCAATGAGATGTTCAACTAATCTTACAATAATTGATATGTGAGGTGAAGGTTTTTATTCAAAGACACAGCTGTAAAAAATAACAGTTTGTAACATGGAAATTACAACATGTACCATCACCCCATCCTGACTCCCATGAACACACCACTGAGTCTACCAGGGAAAGTTACAATGCTACAATAAAAAAAAAATAATGCAATTCCTGTTCACTCATGCATAACAATTTGGTTTAATAAACCATGAAATCATGAATGTATCATATCACCCTCAATGTTGTAAGCTCCAAAAGATTAACCTCTCACAAATTGGAAGGCTAATTCATGTGGCGTCTTTTTCCTAAACGTGTACTGCTTGAAAATCCGGATTATTTTCGTCTATACGTCATACAACTCTAATTTCCTCACATACATTTCTAAATTATTTACAAAGGTTGGTCTAACTACTCTTGTAGCTCTCATGTAATTTTCAATTGTTTCATCAAAAATAACAATAAAATCTACCCCTAGAATAATCGAGATTTTTAATAAATTTTACTTTTCGTTTTCGACGATCTCGTTTTAAAGCTGTCACATGTTCTGTTCCACATGTCCTCCCATCTCATATCAGCTCACTTCCACTGCAGATACATGCCGGCATGGATCCTCCATAGAGTACAACACTACTTGCTGTTTTGCCTGTGACATTGGGCATATCATTGCAGCTTTTTACATTCGTATATCTATCAGATCATACAAAGATATTAAAGATTGCAATAATATTCTGCATAATGTGGAATCTACTGAGTTTGTGTTACATGTATTTCCACGTTTATTTGTTCGTGTCAACTAACTAGTCAATATCGACCGTTCATTTCCAAAATTTGTTTTCCTTTCGTGTAGTTGTGAATTGTTCCATTCCCGATGTCTTCCCATCACATGTGAGCCCAATTAACAATGAGTGTGCATCTGGATCTACTGTGGAATATAATTCGACGTGTTCCTTTGCCTGTGATACTGGATACAACACTTCAGATTCCACGTCGATATCTTGTACAGAAAGTGGAACGTTGTCGACAGACCTTCCAAAATGCACAGGTAATTACATATTTGTTACCAATTGATAATCACATTCACCAAACAAAGTTTAACCATGACCAAAACACTTTCTTCTGCTATCAGATACGATTTCTCCAGAGGTCTTCTGTCATCAAATGGAGCAGTGACGTGATGTAAAACATGACGTTTCGGACATCGTGTCAATATTCAGTTCTTCTCTTGATTACGATGACTGTGCTCGCACAATAATTATGCTTTGTATTTGTCATTCTTGTTTCATAGTTGTGACGTGTTCCATTCCTGATTCCTTCCCGCCATATGTGAGCCCAATTAACAATGACTGTACATCCGGTTCTACAATAGAATATGATTCGACATGTTCCTTTGCCTGTGATATTGGATACAACACTTCAGATTCTACGTCGATATCTTGTACAGAAAGTGGATCGTTGTCGACGGACCTTCCAAATTGCACAGGTAATTACATTTTCGCTACGAGTTTCATAAATCACAAAACAAAGGATTCACCGTGACCAAAAAGCTTTCCTCTGCTTTATGATACGCTTTCTCCAGGGGTCGTCCGTTATCGTATGGGGCAGTGACGTGATGCGAAACATGACGTTTTGGACATCATGTCAATATTTAGTTCTTCTCTTGATTACGATGACTGTGCTCACACAATATTGATGCTTTAATTTGTTCACGCTTGTTCCATAGTTGTGACGTGCTCCATTCCTGATGCCTTCCCGCCACATATGAGCCCAATTAACAATGACTGTGCATCTGGATCTACAATAGACTATAATTCGACGTGTTCCTTTACCTGTGATACTGGATACAACACCTTAGACTCTACGTCGATATCTTGTACAGAAAGTGGAGCGTTGTCGACAGACCTTCCAAATTGCACAGGTAATTACATATTTGTTACGAGTTTTAACAACCACATTAACCAAACAAAAGGTTCGCCTTGACCATAAAGCTTTTTTCTGCTATATGATATGCTTTCTCCAAAAATCTAATGTCCTCAGCTTCAGCAGTGACGTGATGTCAAACATGAAGTTTCGGACATCATGTTAATATTCAGTTATCAATTTAAGTAAAATGACTGTGCTCACACAATAATTATGCTTCTAATATTTCATTCTTGTTTCATAGTTGTAACATGTTCCATTCCTGATGCCTTGCCGTCGCATCTCAGTTCACAGAATAATAACTGTACATCCGGTTCTACAATAGAATATGATTCGACGTGTTCCTTTGACTGTGAAACTGGATACAACATTTCAGATTCTACGTCGATATCTTGTACAGAAAGTGGAGCGTTGTCAACAGACCTTCCAAATTGCACAGGTAATTACATATTCTTTTCCAGTTTAGATATTCACAAAACTATAGATTCAACGTGACCAAATAGCTTCCTTCTGCCTTGTGATATGCTTTCTCCAAAGGTCTACTGTTTTCAGATTAGGCAGTGACGTGATGTAAAACATCTAGTTCCAGACACCATGTTCGAATTCGGTTCTTTTTTAAGTAAGAGGACTGTCCACTCACAATAATTATGCTTTAATTTTTTTCACGCTTGTTCCATAGTTGTGACGTGTTCCATTCCTGACGCCTTACCGCCATATGTGAGCCCAATTAACAATGACTGTGCATCTGGATCTACAATAGACTATAATTCGACATGTTTCTTTACTTGTGATACTGGATACAACACTTCAGATTCTACGTCGATATCTTGTACAGAAGGTGGAACGTTGTCGACAGACCTTCCAAATTGCACAGGTAATCACATTTTCGCTACGAGTTTCATTAATCACAAAACAAAGGATTCACCGTGACCAAAAAGCTTTCCTCTGCTTTATGATACGCTTTCTCCAGGGGTCGTCCGTTATCGTATGGGGCAGTGACGTGATGCGAAACATGACGTTTTGGACATCATGTCAATATTCAGTTCTTCTCTTGATTACGATGACTGTGCTCACACAATATTGATGCTTTAATTTGTTCACGCTTGTTCCATAGTTGTGACGTGCTCCTTTCCTGACGCCTTCCCGCTACATGTGAGCCCAATTAACAATGACTGTGCACCTGAATCTACCATGGAATATAATTCAACTTGTTCCTTTTCCTGTGATACTGGATACAACACCTTAGATTCTACATCGATATCTTGTACAGAAAGTGGAGCGTTGTCAACAGGTCTTCCAAATTGCACAGGTAATTACATCTTTGTTACGAGTTTTGATAATCACATTCATCAAACAAAAGAATCGCCGTGACCATGAAGTTTTTTTCTGCTATATGATATGCTTTCTTCAAAAATCTACTGTCCTCAGCTTCAGCAGTGACGTGATGTTAAACATGAAGTTTCGGACATCATGTTAATATTCAGTTCTCAATTTAAGTAAAATGACTGTGCTCACACAATAATTATGCTTCTAATATTTCATTCTTGTTTCATAGTTGTAACATGTTCCATTCCTGATGCCTTGCCGTCGCATCTCAGTTCACAGAACAAAAACTGTACATCCGGTTCTACAATAGAATATAATTCGACATGTTCCTTTGCCTGTGAAACTGGATACAACATTTCAGATTCTACGTCGATATCTTGTACAGAAAGTGGAGCGTTGTCAACAGACCTTCCAAATTGCACAGGTAATTACATATTCTTTTCCAGTTTAGATATTCACAAAACTATAGATTCAACGTGACCAAATAGCTTCCCTCTGCCTTGTGATATGCTTTCTCCAAAGGTCTACTGTTTTCAGATTAGGCAGTGACGTGATGTAAAACATCTAGTTCCAGACACCATGTTCAAATTCGGTTCTTTTTTAAGTAAGAGGACTGTCCAATCACAATAATTATGCTTTAATTTTTTTCACGCTTGTTCCATAGTTGTGACGTGTTCCATTCCTGACGCCTTCCCGCCATATGTGAGCCCAATTAACAATGACTGTGCATCTGGATCTACAATAGACTATAATTCGACATGTTTCTTTACTTGTGATACTGGATACAACACTTCAGATTCTACGTCGATATCTTGTACAGAAAGTGGAACGTTGTCGACAGACCTTCCAAATTGCACAGGTAATCACATTTTCGCTACGAGTTTCATTAATCACAAAACAAAGGATTCACCGTGACCAAAAAGGTTTCCTCTGCTTTATGATACGCTTTCTCCAGGGGTCGTCCGTTATCGTATGGGGCAGTGACATGATGCGAAACATGACGTTTTGGACATCATGTCAATATTCAGTTCTTGTCTTGATTACGATGACTGTGCTCACACAATATTGATGCTTTAATTTGTTCACGCTTGTTCCATAGTTGTGACGTGCTCCTTTCCTGACGCCTTCCCGCTACATGTGAGCCCAATTAACAATGACTGTGCACCTGAATCTACCATGGAATATAATTCAACTTGTTCCTTTACCTGTGATACTGGATACAACACCTTAGATTCTACATCGATATCTTGTACAGAAAGTGGAGCGTTGTCAACAGGTATTCCAAATTGCACAGGTAATTACATCTTTGTTACGAGTTTTGATAATCACATTCATCAAACAAAAGAATCGCCGTGACCATGAAGTTTTTTTTCTGCTATATGATATGCTTTCTTCAAAAATCTACTGTCCTTAGCTTCAGCAGTGACGTGATGTTAAACATGAAGTTTCGGACATCATGTTAATATTCAGTTCTCAATTTAAGTAAAATGACTGTGCTCACCCAATAATTATGCTTCTAATATTTCATTCTTGTTTCATAGTTGTAACATGTTCCATTCCTGATGCCTTGCCGTCGCATCTCAGTTCACAGAACAAAAACTGTACATCCGGTTCTACAATAGAATATAATTCGACATGTTCCTTTGCCTGTGAAACTGGATACAACATTTCAAATTCTACGTCGATATCTTGTACAGAAAGTGGAGCGTTGTCAACAGACCTTCCAAATTGCACAGGTAATTACATATTCTTTTCCAGTTTAGATATTCACAAAACTATAGATTCAACGTGACCAAATAGCTTCCCTCTGCCTTGTGATATGCTTTCTCCAAAGGTCTACTGTTTTCAGATTAGGCAGTGACGTGATGTAAAACATCTAGTTCCAGACACCATGTTCAAATTCAGTTCTTTTTTCAAGTAAGAGGAATGTCCTCTCACAATAATTATGCTTCAATTTTTTCACGCTTGTTCCGTAGTTGTGACGTGTTCCGTTCCTGACGCCTTCCCGCCATATGTGAGCCCAATTAACAATGACTGTGCATCTGGATCTACAATAGACTATAATTCGACATGTTTCTTTAATAATAATAATAATAATAATAAAGACATTTTTATAGCGCGACATATCCACCCAGAGGGTGCTCAAGGCGCTTACAATGATCGAGCTACATAATATACTTAAATACAATTTTACTTACAATACATTACACAATACACATAAAAAAGGAAGAAGATGATATTAGTTAAAGTTGGCCATTAGATAAGTTTTCAGGCTGGCCTTGAAACTATCTACTGATTTACAGTCCTTAAGTGTGTTAGGGAGACTGTTCCACAATCGGGGAGCTGCTGAGGCAAATGCTCGATCTCCCCATGATCGTCTGGTCTTAGGGATGATCAGAGTTGATGTATTGGCAGAACGCAGACCAGAACGACCAGGCTTGCGAAAGTTAAGTAGAGAAGAGATGTACTGTGGCGAGGAGAACTTCAAGGCACGGTATGTGATCAGAAGGATTTTGTAGGTGAGACGATGTTCAACAGGAAGCCAATGCAGGGATTTAAGGACTGGAGTGATGTGGGCGAACTTGCGTGTATATGTCACGAGACGGGCAGCAGCATTCTGAACAACCTGGAGCCGCTTAACTTGAGACATAGGGATGCCATAGAGTAAAGAGTTACAACAATCGATGCGGGATGTAACAAATGCATGCACAAGCTGCTCAGCCGCCTTTGTGGTGAGATACTTGCGAATAGCACGAAGATTGCGGAGACTGTGGATCGCAAGTTTAACACTTGATGATACTTGTGACTCCATGGTCATATTGGAGTCAAAAATAACTTCAAGATTTCGAACTTTCTTCACTGGAGTAATTGATGACGAACCAATATTCAGATAGGGGGTTACCGACTTGGCGAGTTGCTGCTTGGAACCCAGCATAACAAACTGAGATTTGTCGTCATTGAGCTTCAAGTAATTCTCCTTCATCCAATTCCTAATGTCACTTATGCAGGCTTCAACACGAGCAATCCAGGCATCAACTTCCCCTTGTGTGGGAGAACACGAAAAGTATATCTGCGTGTCATCAGCATACATATGGTGCTTGAGATTATGCCTCTTGATGATATCATGAAGGGGAAGAGTGTAAATGTTGAAGAGTTGTGGCCCAAGTACCGATCCCTGGGGCACAGAGAAGCCAAGATGAACTGTCTTAGAGACAGCACTGCGTACACAAACCCTCTGCGATCTGTTTGAGAGATAAGATGTTAACCACTGGTGAGCCTGTCCACCAATGCCCATAGACTGAATTCTCTCTAGGAGTATAACATGGTCGACCGTGTCAAATGCACTACTCAGATCGAGCAGAATTAGCCCAGTTACTTTTCCACTATCCATTTCGGTGAGGATATCATTTTGCACTCGTAAGAGGGCAGTTTCAACACTGTGTTTTTCTCTGTAGGCTGATTGGAAGTTGTCTTGAAGGTTATTGTCATTCAAGAAGGACTGAAGACGAGCGGATACTATACGTTCGATAACCTTTGATAGGAAGCTTAGATTGACCACAGGTCGATAACTTGCAAAGTCTTGTCTGTCAAGATTCGGTTTTTTCAAGAGAGGCTTCACGAGAGCCTGTTGCATTGAGGCTGGAAAGCTTGCACATCGAAGAGACTTATTAACAAAGTCTGTAATATATGGTGCAAAGTCGTCAATGCATTCTTTTAGAAGAGCAGTAGGAATTGGATCTAACTCACATGATGATGTTGGAGAATTCATGACAACCCTCTTGATCTCACTAATAGAAGTTTTAGCGAAATCTGTCAAAACTGGAACAGATGATAACTCACAATGCTGTACACACTGTCCTGACGAAAGCTCGGCATCAATGTCATCACGGATCTTAGTGACCTTGTTGAAGAAATAATGACAAAAGTTATCAGCCAGTATTTGGTCAGAAGAAGCATCCGGAAGAACAGTTTCCTTCTTTCGGTGCAGCAGAGCGTCTACAACAGTGAAGAGACGTCTTTGGTTTCCTTCGCATTCTGCAACACACTCTGAATAGTATTCAGTTTTTGCCTTTTCAATTTCTTGGGAAACAACCTGACGCTGTGTCACATATGATTTGCGGTCTTCTTCACTTCTAGTACGCCTCCACTTGCGCTCAAGGCGTCTTCTAAGGCACTTAGCAGCATGGATCTTCTCAGTCATCCATGGACTCGAAGGTTTGATGATAACACTTCTAGTCTTTTTAGGTGCTAGCTTATCAAGAAGACTAGTGAGAGAGAGAGATCATATCTTTCGACAGACGAAGAGATGCTGCTATCCTCAATGTCAATTTCTGACAAAGATTCATGGACTCCAGATCGGAATTGTTCTCTGTTCATTGATCGTAGAGGGCGAGTTGTGACAGTCCTGCGAGAAGTAGACGGCTTTCTTAAATCAAGGTTACACTGGACAGCGTGGTGATCAGATACTCCAAGGATAACAGATACATCAGAAACAAGAGTGGCTGAATCCCGAGTAATAAGCAAATCAAGTGTATGGCCATGTAGATGAGTCCCTTCTCGTACAAGCTGCTTCATTCCGTAGGATGAAAGTATGTTCATAAACTGCCTTGCCCGTACGTCATTGAAATCGTCGACCCATACATTGAAGTCCCCTGTCAGGACAACTTCGGAGGGATCAAGAACAAATGAGTCAAGTAGGGTAGCAAACTCTTCAAGGAACAGACTATAAGGTATTCGCTGGCCTTGCTCTTCCACTATATCTGGGCGATAAATGACAAGGAGAATAAGTGAACGGGATTGGCATGAAACTCGGGCTTGATAAGCTTCAAATGACATGAAATGTTGTACAGCTTCTGACTTGACCGACAGTGAAGATTTGAACAACAGTCCGACACCACCTCCTCCTTTTCCTTGTCGATCCTTATGATTAAAGGTATATCCCTCAGGTATACAGTTTCCCAAATAAACATAATCGTCATCCTTCAACCATGTCTCGGTCAACGCGAGGATGTCAAAATCATTATCAAGTACAAATTCAACGATATCGGTAGTCTTATTCCTTACTGATCTAGCGTTCAATGTACACATCTTTGCCGAGAGTTTAGTAGGTACTACTGATATTAAGTTTCTAAAGTCAGAAACACGACATGAAGAATGATGTACACGATGTCCACGATGAGTTGGTTGCACTGAACATATGCCATAGTCCTGTAGTATGTGATAGGTATTCAGTGGTATCCTGAGATCAGCACACTTGGGTTGAAAAGACAAAAGGTCTTCTCTGGTGTAGGTGATTGTAGGCATTATCACAATAGAAGCTAATAGGATCAGGAGACTCACAACAATAGTCACCATGTTTTTCTTTACCTGTGATACTGGATACAACACTTCAGATTCTACGTCGATATCTTGTACAGAAAGTGGAACGTTGTCGACAGACCTTCCAAATTGCACAGGTAATCACATTTTCGCTACGAGTTTCATTAATCACAAAACAAAGGATTCACCGTGACCAAAAAGCTTTCCTCTGCTTTATGATACGCTTTCTCCAGGGGTCGTCCGTTATCGTATGGGGCAGTGACGTGATGCGAAACATGACGTTTTGGACATCATGTCAATATTTAGTTCTTCTCTTGATTACGATGACTGTGCTCACACAATATTGATGCTTTAATTTGTTCACGCTTGTTCCATAGTTGTGACGTGCTCCTTTCCTGACGCCTTCCCGCTACATGTGAGCCCGATTAACAATGACTGTGCACCTGAATCTACCATGGAATATAATTCAACTTGTTCCTTTTCCTGTGATACTGGATACAACACCTTAGATTCTACATCGATATCTTGTACAGAAAGTGGAGCGTTGTCAACAGGTCTTCCAAATTGTACAGGTAATTACATCTTTGTTACGAGTTTTGATAATCACATTCATCAAACAAAAGAATCGCCGTGACCATGAAGTTTTTTTTTCTGCTATATGATATGCTTTCTTCAAAAATCTACTGTCCTCAGCTTCAGCAGTGACGTGATGTTAAACATGAAGTTTCGGACATCATGTTAATATTCAGTTCTCAATTTAAGTAAAATGACTATGCTCACACAATAATTATGCTTCTAATATTTCATTCTTGTTTCATAGTTGTAACATGTTCCATTCCTGATGCCTTGCCGTCGCATCTCAGTTCACAGAACAAAAACTGTACATCCGGTTCTACAATAGAATATAATTCGACATGTTCCTTTGCCTGTGAAACTGGATACAACATTTCAGATTCTACGTCGATATCTTGTACAGAAAGTGGAGCGTTGTCAACAGACCTTCCAAATTGCACAGGTGATTACATATTCTTTTCCAGTTTAGATATTCACAAAACTATAGATTCAACGTGACCAAATAGCTTCCCTCTGCCTTGTGATATGCTTTCTCCGAAGGTCTACTGTTTTCAGATTAAGCAGTGACGTGATGTAAAACATCTAGTTCCAGACACCATGTTCAAATTCGGTTCTTTTTTAAGTAAGAGGACCGTCCTCTCACAATAATTATGCTTTAATTTTTTTCACGCTTGTTCCATAGTTGTGACGTGTTCCATTCCTGACGCCTTCCCGCCATATGTGAGCCCAATTAACAATGACTGTGTATCTGGATCTACAATAGACTATAATTCGACATGTTTTTTTACCTGTGATACTGGATACAACACTTCAGATTCTACGTCGATATCTTGTACAGAAAGTGGAGCGTTGTCGACAGACCTTCCAAATTGCACAGGTAATCACATTTTCGCTACGAGTTTCATTAATCACAAAACAAAGGATTCACCGTGACCAAAAAGCTTTCCTCTGCTTTATGATACGCTTTCTCCAGGGGTCTTCCGTTATCGTATGGGGCAGTTACGTTATGCGAAACATGACGTTTTGGACATCATGTCAATATTCAGTTCTTCTCTTGATTACGATGACTGTGCTCACACAATATTGATGCTTTAATTTGTTCACGCTTGTTCCATAGTTGTGACGTGTTCCATTCCTGACGCCTTCCCGCCACATGTGAGCCCAATGAACAATGACTGTGCATCTGGATCTACAATAGACTATAATTCGACGTGTTCCTTTACCTGTGATACTGGATACAACACCTTAGATTCTACGTCGATATCTTGTACAGAAAGTGGAGCGTTGTCAACAGGCCTTCCAAATTGCACAGGTAATTACATCTTTGTTACGAGTTTTGATAATCACATTCATCAATCAAAAGAATCGCCCTGACCAAATAGATTTCTTCTGCTATATGATATGCTCTCTCCAAAAATCTACTGTCCTCAGCACCAGCAGTGACGTGATGTTAAACATGTAGTTTCGGACATCATGTTAATATTCAGTTCTCAATTTAAGTAAAATGACTGTGCTCACACAATAATTATGCTTCTAATATTTCATTCTTGTTTCATAGTTGTAACATGTTCCATTCCTGATGCCTTGCCGTCGCATCTCAGTTCACAGAACAATAACTGTACACCCGGTTCTACAATAGAATATGATTCGACATGTTCCTTTGCCTGTGAAACTGGATACAACATTTCAGATTCTACGTCGATATCTTGTACAGAAAGTGGAGCGTTGTCAACAGACTTTCCAAATTGCACAGGTGATTACATATTCTTTTCCAGTTTAGATATTCACAAAACTATAGATTCAACGTGACCAAATAGCTTCCCTCTGCCTTGTGATATGCTTTCTCCAAAGGTCTACTGTTTTCAGATTAAGCAGTGACGTGATGTAAAACATCTAGTTCCAGACACCATGTTCAAATTCGGTTTTTTTTTACAAGTAAGAGGACTGTCCTCTCACATTAATTATGCTTTAATTTTTTCACGCTTGTTCCGTAGTTGTGACGTGTTCCATTCCTGACGACTTCCCGCCACATGTGATCCCGATGAACAATGAATGTTCGTCTGGATCTATCGTGGAATATAATACAATATGTTCCTTTGCCTGTGATACTGGATACAGAAGTTCAGATTCTACGTCGATATCTTGTACAGAAAATGGAGTGTTGTCAACAGACCTTCCAAATTGCACAGGTAATTACATATTTGTTACTAGTTGATAATCACATTCCCCAAACAAGGATTCGCCCTGACCAAAACACTTTCTTCTGCTATATGATATGCTTTCCCTAAAGGTCTACTTTCATCAAATGGAGCAGTGACGTGATGTAAAACATGACGTTTCGGACATCGTGTCAATATTCAGTTTTTCTCTTGATTACGATGACTGTGCTCGCACAATGATTATGCTTTTTATTTGTCATTCTTGTTTCATAGTTGTGACGTGTTCCATTCCTGATTCCTTCCCACCATATGTGAGCCCAATTAACAATGACTGTACATCCGGTTCTACAATAGAATATGATTCGATATGTTCCTTTGCCTGTGATACTGGATACAGAAGTTCAGATTCTATGTCGATATCTTGTACAGAAAGCGGAGCTCTATCCGCTGATCTCCCTAACTGTGCAGGTAACTACATATCCATTTTTTAGAAATACGTTCGTCGGTTCTAGAGATAAATGTATTGGCTCGACCAAAACAAGATATTCTAAATCTTTCTTTCTGCACTCGGATTCAAGAATGACGTAATGGCAATCAAGTTTCAAACATCATGTTAATTTAATGTCTCAGTCACATTCGCTGCGGTGGCCTTGGGTCTAAAACTAAGATTCTTCTTTTCCTTGGATGAAAGTGGTTACATCCAATATTTGTTTTAATATTTTTAAACCTTTGTTTTATAGTTGTGATGTGTTCCATTCCTGATGCCTTTCCGTCTCATCTCAATTCAATGAACAATGACTGTGCTTCTCGATCTACCATTGTGTACGGTACGACATGTTCCTTTGTCTGTGATACTGGATACACTATTTCAGATTCTACGTCGATATCTTGTACAGAAAGTGGAGCTCTATCCGCCGATCTCCCTAACTGTGCAGGTAATTTATATATTCGTTACGTGTCTTGATAATTACATTCACACAAAAAAATATTCGCTGTGACCAAATAGATTTTTCTGCTTTAAGATATGCTTTCCCCAGAGGTCTTTTGTCTACAGATTGGGCAGTGACGTGATGAAAAACATGATGTTTCGGACATCGTGTCAATATTCAGTTCTTCTTTAAAGGTACTATGTCCCATTTGCAGGCCAAAAAAACCGAAAAGGTAAAATCCAAACGGCATTTGAAAGATAATACTAATTTAGAACTTTCTTTAAAAAAAAGGGGGCTTGAAAATTTCTTTAAGTGGGAAAATAACGACTATTAGTTGTCGAATCGACTTATGAGCTATAGAGCCAGTAAGTAATAGTCTTATTTTCAGACCATTGTACCGAATGGTCGTACGTTTTATGCTACGCAAAGATTCAATCAGTTTAATTTTGGCCATTACAAGAAGTGGGTTATTGACGTAGACAAATGCTCATGTACCCTTAACAGTTCATTTTATGTATGTTATTACCAAAGAAGAAAAAAAGCAAGTCACTCACTCACTAGTGTCTGACAGTGAAGTCTAACATGTAAACGCGTTTCCTTGTATAATTTGAATATTAGGACACTGATAACGTTTAACTTTCACAGATAGGACTTACATGACATATTCATAATTCCTGCAAAGTTCTACAGAATTGGAAGTTGGCTGCAAAAGGGACATTGTATATTTAAAGTAAGATTATTGTCCTCGCACAATATTTATGGTTTTGATTTGTCATTCTTGTTTCATAGTTGTGACGTGTTCCATTCCTGACGCCTTCCCGCCACATGTGATCCCGATGAACAATGAATGTTCGTCTGGATCTATCGTGGAATATAATACAATATGTTCCTTTGCCTGTGATACTGGATACAGAAGTTCAGATTCTATGTCGATGTCTTGTACGGAAAGTGGAGCTCTGTCCGCCGATCTGCCAAATTGTGAAGGTAAGTACATAACCATTTCTTAGAAATATGTTAAAAAAGATTAGAGATAAAAGTTTAGCCTCGACCAAAACAAGATTTTTTAAAACCTGTGCTCGGATTCAACAATGACGTGATGGCAAACACGTTTCAAGTGTCAAACATCATTTAGGTTCCTTAGTTACCAAAGATGAATGTGGTTACATCCAATACTAATGCTTTTACTCTGTCATTCTCGTTTTATAGTTGTGACGTGTTCCATTCCGGATGCCTTGCCGTCACATCTCAGTTCACTGAACAATGGCTGTACATCCAGTTCTACAATAGAATATGGTACAACATGTTCCTTTGCCTGTGATACTGGATACAGTACTTCCGATTCTACGTCGATATCTTGTACAGAAAGTGGAGCTCTATCCGATGATCTCCCTAACTGTGAAGGTAATAACATAACCTTCTCTTAGAAATATGAAAATTGATTTTAGAGACAAAAGTTTTGTCTCGACCTAAACAACAATTTTTAAATTTGTCTTTCTGTACTTGGATTCAGGAATGACGTAATGGTTATCAAGTTTCAAACATCATGTTAAGTTAATGAAAAAGGGAAAAGATTATGTCTTCTATAATTAATGGGCTATTTCATACGGTTACGATCGCAGAAATTAACTCTCTGTTTGGAAGCTAAAATTTCACATTATCGGAAACGTTATCTTGGAAAAACAGTTCT
Organism: Strongylocentrotus purpuratus; assembly: GCF_000002235.5. Taxonomy (NCBI): domain Eukaryota; kingdom Metazoa; phylum Echinodermata; class Echinoidea; order Camarodonta; family Strongylocentrotidae; genus Strongylocentrotus; species Strongylocentrotus purpuratus. The sequence continues at coordinate 410,838 of NW_022145521.1, forward strand.
TCATCATTAGGATGGATATACAAATGGGAAAACCAGCGGACGTTGAAAGTCAGGTGAGAAGCGATGGAAGAGATAGGGATGGATTAGGGAAGGAGGTGAATAACACGTATGCTGAGAAAACGACGGCCGACATACAAGCCCGGAGAGACCCCGGTTCGAAGCCCGTGTTCATGCGTCAGTCAGACATCCCAAATGCGGAGCGGAACCAGCCTACAGGGGAGGAGATTTATCTCACACTATCTAAGGTAGTATCTCCTAATACCATCATTGGCATGCGTTGAAAATGCGGAGAGCGACAAAGATAAGAAATGTAAAGATCGACAAGAAAGAAAAAGGAGAAGAAAGGGTTCAAACAAAAAATAGTTCAGGTAACTATACTCATCAGAAGAAAATCGAAGAAACGAAGGAGAAGCCTGGTTACAAATCAGTTTATAACAACTTTGAGATATTATATCAATGATCGAAGGTGTTAATTGTTTAAATCTCTTTTCTCTGAATGTGAGAGGGCTAAGAAATAAGCAAAAAAGAAATATGTTGTTTCAATTTCTTGTTAGACAAAAGTCAAATGTAATTTTATTACAGGAAACATTTTTGACAGAAGAAATAAAAAAAAAAATTGATGAAGAATGGGGAGGTAAAACTTTTCACTCGTTTGGAACGAAGCATAGCAGGGGTGTTGTAATCCTCATAAAGAAGAACGTGTCATTTCATACCAGATTAATTCACCTATCAAATGACGGTAGAGTTATAGTGGTTGAAATAGAAGCAGGAGAGAGAAAAATGTTGTTGATTAATGTCTATGCACCAACTGAAAAAAAGAACAAAGATGTGTTTTATGAACGTCTATCTAGATGTATAAGAAATGTTGACAAATTAGATTCCTATGCATTGATTATTGGTGGTGACTTTAATTGTGTTAACGATGCGTCGTTTGATACTATCGGATGTAGAACAGTTTACAAACAACCTAAAGAATATATAAAGTTACTGAAAAAATATGGTATGATTGATATTTGGAGAAAAATGCATAGAGATATAAAACAATTTACATATCGAAATACTCATTTAAAAATGGCGTCGAGAATTGTCTTTTGGATAATGCAAAGTACCTTTAAGGAATTTGTACAGCGCACATGTATAAAACCTATATCTATGTGTCCAGATCATTGTGCTATTACCATAGAGATTATGATATCTGGCGTCTCCAGAGGACCATCGTATTGGAAGTTTAACAACTCCCTGTTAAAGAATGAGGAGTATAAAATTGGTGTTAGAAATGTTATCCGGAACGTGACATTTTAACATAGGACAGAGTCTGACACTAGTTCGCAGTTTGTGTGGGACATGTGTAAATTAAAGATTCGTGTTTATACTATTATGTTTGCAAAAAAAATTAAATTAAATGAAAGGAAAGTTTTATTTGAGTTAGAAAATAAATTTGAAAGATTGCACGATCAAGTATGCAACGGAAGAAAACGAGAAGAAGAGTTGACTAGTGTAAAAATAGAGTTAAATGCGTATTACAAATATTTATGTGATGATGCTAGAGTTAGAGCAAGGGTAACTCTGTTTGAAGAAGGGGAAAGTAATTCCAAATATTTTTTAGGCTTAGAAACAAGAAACGGTGCAAAACGATCAATCTCTTGTTTGAGGATTGGGGGAAAGTTGGAGTACGACAAGGACAAAATCTTAAAGTTTATTGAGAAGTTTTACTCAAGAATCTATAGGTCAAATGAGTGTAATGAAGAATTAATAGATTCATACATGACAGAAGTAGAAATACCACGTCTAAATAGACACGAAGCAGATGCATGCGAAGGGCTCGTTAGAATGGAAGAGATTACTGAAGCGATAACAAGTATGAAACCTGATAAAGCACCAGGGTTCGACGGTTTAAGCGTAGAATCTTATAAAGAATTTTGGTCAGAAGTAAACGATCTGGTTCTTCATAGTTTGAACGAGTCTTTTGAGAAAGGACACTTAAGTTATTCACAAAGGAAAGGCGTTATTACTTTATTGTTTAAAGGTGGAGATAAACAGGAACTTGAAAATTGGAGACCAATAACCCTTTTAAATATAGACTACAAGATATTAGCGATGGTTTTGACCAAAAGATTACAAAATGTGTTAGCAGACATATTAATGAAGATCAAGTAGGCTATTTAAAGGGTAGAAGCGGTATTTATAATGCTAGACTAGTTCAAGACGTGGTTGACTACCATCATTTAACGGCTAAAGATGGGGCAATTATTTTCACAGATTTTAGAAAAGCTTTCGACTCGTTGGAATGGATATACATTGACAAGTGTTTGCAGTTATATGGTTTTAGGCAATCTTTCGGCAATGGATTGCATTGTTATATTCAAATCCAAGCTTATCAGTTACAGTAAATGGATGGTTTACTGGCAATATTAAACCATCTAGAGGCATAAGGCAAGGTTGTCCCCTGTCTGCCCTACTTTTTATCCTGAGTGTCGAAGTTTTAAGCAACAAAATAAGACAGAATGTAAATATTAAAGGTATTACTATTGGAAGACACAAAACAGAAATTAAGGTAGCTCAACTGGCTGATGATATGACAATTTTTGTACAAGACGTTAAATCCGGAAGGAAGGTAATAAATGTGATTGCAATTTTTGAAAGGGTATCAGGAATACATTTAAGTACGAATACAACTAAAGCAATATGGTTGGGCAAAACTTCTCCTTCAGAGACAATAAAAAATATAAGTTGGTGTGATACTTATGTTAAATCTCTGGGTATATACTTCAGTAAGAATAAATCTTTGAGTGTGAATATGAATTGGTCTCAAGAAAGATTCATTAAAATACAACAGCTTTTAAATTCTTGGAAACGGAGGAACTTGACATTTAAAGGGAAAGTAATTATCTTAAAAAGCCTTGTTATTTCAAAATTGATTTATACAGCTCAAGTTTTATCATGCCCTATGGAATGGATAAAAGCGTATGAAAAGTTATTTTATAATTTTTTATGGGGTAATAGAGCAAAAGTGAAAAAGGAAAACATGATAAATACTCTTCAAAATGGAGGCATGAATATGGTTGACATGTGTACGCAATTTATGTCTTTACGAACTTTCAGAACTCCAAGAAAAGAAAGAGAAGTGGATAATTTTTTTTGACTATTGGATTGAAAAACTGGGAGGGATTGATATTATTATGAACTGTAAATGTTTACCAAAATATGTGACTTTTATAGAGGGAAAATACCTGATTTTTATTGTGACTTACTTTGTACTTGGTTTACTGTAAAGCATGTTAATTATGTAAAAGATATACACCACACCTATCGAAGTGTTACAAAAGAAATGATTTGGTTAAATTGTGATATCAAATTTAAAGGAAAAGCACTGTTGTATAAAAATTTGATAAAATCGGGTATATTATTTTTAGGGGATATAGTGATAGGAAATAGATTTTTGACAGTCAAAGAACTGAAAGATAAACTTATCTATTATGATGGTAGATGGTTGAGTGAATATGCCAAAATAAGAACCGCAATACAACAAAGATGGAGGCCAATCATACAATATGGCGAACAAGTTTATGATTTCAACGATTACAAACGTAAATCAGTTATATACTCTAATTTGAACTTGAATAGTTTTGAATTTTCAATGCACTCTATTACTGTGAAAAAAAAATATACGGAACTCATAAAATTAATCCAAAAACCATCTAGGGCGGTAGACTTCTGGAACAAAACCTTACAGACAAATTTTACTATTAAGTGGGATTCTTTATGGTTATTTAAATTAAAATATGCTCGTGATTATTATTTGATACAATTCAACTTTAAATTTATGTATAATATTTTACCAACACCTGTTAATTTATTCAAATGGAAAATCAAAGAAAACAATTTGTGTTATTACTGTTATAAACCTGGTACTATTATACATGTATTTTTTGAATGCGAAAATATTTACCGATTTTAGAACGTTATTGAAATATTATTATGTAACTCCTTCTGTAAAGATTTCAAATTCTCACCCATTTGTGTTGTATATGGTTTTCATGACGCAAAAGAAAATGTTACAGATATTGATTTAATACTTCATTATGCTTTATTTGCAATCTATAAAGCGAGTGTAGGAAATCAATTTAATAAAAATGTAGTAACGAGAATAATAAGCAAATATTTTTTGTTTATGTTGAAATACAAAATAGAAGTAGAGGAAAACAAAACTAAGACAACGAATTTGAATATTATTAAGTGGAAGAAGACAATTACTAATTTAAAATTTGCTATCAAGTAAATAGAGATATAATTTGATTTGACCTCATTTAGACATGTGATTAAGTGCTTTGTTATGAATATTTATGTATTACGATGTTATCCATGATTTTATCTGAATAAAGATTTATTTGAAAAAAAAAAAAAATGTTAAGTTAATGTCTCAGTCACCTTCGCTGAGGCTGCCTTGGGGTCTAACATTAAGTTTTCTTCTTTACCTAAGATGGAAGTGGTTACATCCAATATTTATGTTTTTATTTTTAAATTCTTGTTTCATAGTTGTAACGTGTTCCATTCCTGATGCCTTGCCGTCACATCTCAGTTCACTGAACAATGACTGTACATCTGGATCTACAATAGAATATGATTCGACATGTTCGTTTGCCTGTGATATTGGATACAACACTTCAGATTCTACGTCGATATCTTGTACAGAAAATGGAGCGTTGTCGACGGACCTTCCAAATTGCACAGGTAATTACAATTTCGCTAAAAGTTTTGATGAACGGATGCACAAAACAAAAGAGTTGCGGTGTTCAAATCAAATAGCTTTCTTCTGCAAGTTGATTATAAGTGATAATTAAATCTAGTATTGCCAGAGCTACTGACACATCTAAAGGATGTATTTGCTGAGGCATCAGCGTTCTAAGCCACAGACCCGGGTTTGAGTCCCGGTTGAGAAATTTGTTCAACCTTTGCAACAATTTCCAAAAATAGAGGATAGCAGCGGGGTACTTTAATATGGCTGCGCAAATACTATTGTCTCTTTTATTCTTGCATTGTTTATATTTCCCCAAGAGTTACCAAAGACCCTGTTAACACGATGCATTGAATTCATTTAGTCTAGTCTTTTGAGTCTAGTTGGAATATTTCTCCGTTCACACAATATCTATTCACAACATATGCAGTTTTCATTAGAGTTTCAAATGATGTTTGGATTCATGTATATATATCTTCATACATCTTTGTATATGTATATTTATTATTGTACACCTATTCATTTATATGTGTATTTAAACATGATTTGTGTATATCTTTGCCTTATCGCAGTTGTTACATGTTCCCTACCTACCGACTTCCCGTCACATCTTCGTTCAGTTGAAGACCACTGTGCTGCGGGATCCGCCACAGACTACAGCACCACTTGTTCTTTCGCCTGTGATACTGGGTATAATCTATTTGGATCCACCTCGTTGTCTTGCACAGAAAATGGAGCTTTATCCACCGATTTGCCAAATTGTACAAGTATGTTTGGTTGATTTTGCTATGTGAAAATTTGTATTCGTATTTTGTATTTGCCACTAGGGGTTCGGATTTATATATTAAAGACTGAAATATATGGATCAACAATCAAACAAAATGTTATAACATTATATAATGCCTGATGAAACAGTAGGACAGTTTCTGAAAAAAACACTTCTGTGCTATTTAGATCTTACAAAGAACCAACGAAGGGGTATTTGAACTTGTAACTGGAATAAATCTCATGAAGACATCTTCTTATCATGTTTGCCAATTGTTTTGTAAAGTGATTAAGTATTGATCACCAACAAATTTTGGAGTGGAAGGTACACGATTTCTTAAAACACTATGATCACTTTTGTAGGTGTGATGTGCGAGGTTCCAACGACTGCCGTTTCGGTAAATACAACCTGTAGAGAGGGGTCAAGAGTCACATACAGCACTTCCTGTGAATTCTCATGTACTTCTGGGGTACCGGAAAGTGGGAATACAGCACGCTTTTGCCGCGCTGATGGAACTTTTTCTGGCAGGGACCTTACTTGTGGAGGTAGAATATATCCGACATAAATTTGAAAGTTACATAAGTAACGATTGAAAATATCATCGTTCTGGCTATTAAGCATGGTTATCACATTTTAATGATTGAGTAACATATTGCAGTAGCAGAAGTAGCATACATAAAACCTATTAAATCAACGGATAGAGCTTTGCTCGTTGTGTAAATTTGAATAAAAGTCGCCTGTATGAACAAAAATGTAAAATGGGAGTTTTATTGCTACGACATTGAAGAAAATCTCACCCCATATAATAAGTATAGGTATTTCTTGGGGTGTATCATACACACCTTACAATCCTAATAATCTTACACAAAGACAGGATCATCACTGAACCGAAAGGTTGCTTTCCTTTCCCCCATCGAAACATTTACGATAATAAAGGTTAAATGCTTTTAAATGTTACATACCCATCCTGTGTTAAAAAAAGAGTTCGAATAACATTTTGCGAATTTCAACTTACCATCTCACCACGACAGAAGTGATGTGCAGCATTCCAGTCTATTCGAGTATGCTCTCATCATCACAGTGTCCTTCGGGAGGTCGCGTGGCTGTGGATACACTGTGCCAGTTTGAGTGTGAAAGCGGCGAGGTGACCCAACCGGCAATTATCAGCTGTACCAGTTCAGGGCAACTGGAGGCTGGTGTTCCTCAGTGCCGAGGTAAAAATCAGTTTGGAATGGATGTTTGTGATTTAAGAGGTGTTGATAATCTAGCTCATTTGGCAAAATCTCTAACAAGAACAGCAATGTTGGGCCCTCAATTATATTTTATATATACCAGCTCTGGGCAACAAGAAGGTGATGTTTCTCAGTGCCTAGGTAACAATGATTTTGTTAATTAAGGCTTTGATTTTTACCTTGAGATGTTGATAATCTCACATTGGCAAGATTTCAAGGAAGAACATCAATGAGAGGCCAAACCCATGATATTTTGATAAGGGAATTATCAAAAGCTAATGAAAAATAATTGCCCTAGAGATGATGATGATGAACAACATCCGGTTACATGGGAAACAAATAATTTAAGAATTAATTTGCTTGAAATTCTATCTGTGTATTTGTGAATGCACTCGGTGAAAAAAGTTACCGCAAATTATACCTGAAAAAAGAGTTTTAGTTCTGGGTTACCAAATCTTTCAAACAATGCATGGGTTCTTTCACAATAGCCCACACAGTAGTAGTAGGATTAAGAATGGAAATATCGTTATCCTCTAGTATGTTTGATATAAGTAATCTGATGATGAAAATGTAATAGCTGCATCCACAGTACTTTCCTTTCATAGAGACGTGTGGTTCCCAGGTCTGTGGCGAGGGCGAGTATTGCGGAGCTAATGTGACGTGCCTCTGTGTCATGGGTACTCGTACAACACAAGGGATCTGCTCGGGTACGTTTTATGTTAAAAGCGGATCTTAATTCACCTCAATTGACCAGTTCATAGTAAAACACAAGGTAAAAGTGACCCCAAATATCCACAGATCTTGTAAACATGGAGGAGTCTAACTTTGAGCATTTGAGAATAATCACAGCCAAAGTGATGGAGGTGCTTCCTGAATACCTCTTGTTTGCCCTCTTGAGAAGAATACTTCCAACTGTGTATCATTGAATGTCCAGTCGGTGATTAAATGAATAATGAATGCGTAATTGTTATGGGGCGGGGTTGTTAAACTTATAATTAAAATTGAAGAGCCCTCGGTTGATATACAATTCATATTTTGTTATTTTTAGATCCATGTGGAGGTAGCTGTGCTACTACTGAAAAATGTACTATCGAAACCGAAAGCGGAATATCCACCTGTAACTGCGCCCCAGGAAAGGCTAGAGATACCGACACTAATCAGTGCCTTGGTAGGTACGATATTATGAAAAATGATGGCGGGGGGGGGGGGGGGGGGGGACGCAGGCAAGTGGCAGTAAGATTGCGATTAAAAAGCGTCCATATTGAACTTCAAACGATTCGGAAGCTGCCATAATGAGTTGCAATAAATTCCATAAGAGACTTGACTTTTTGACACCATTCCACCTAAAGACTATGGAAAACGTAAAAGTGAATTTGTCACAATCAAATTTTGCATGAAAAATAAACGTTCTTTGATGGGCTAAAGTGCTTAACAAGTGTATAATAATAAAAGCGAAAGTACAAATTTCCTAATATCACATAAAAATATAAAAATCTTGGATGAACTTGATGAAAAAATTAAACGTATCATTGCGATCAAATCTACCCTTCCTAATAATGTTAATATTTCCGGAGTCTCCTCCCCTCTACATTAAATTAAAGATACGGACGATAAATATGATTTTTGTAATATATTTAATCTCTCTTAAACCACCCAACTTGATAATTAGAATACATTTGCTTTTATAGCCAAGTCTATACATGGCATGGCTTGGATCCACACATTAAGGGGCACCCGTCTTAATCGGTAGATGTCACTAGTTAGGGGGGGGGGGATATGGGAAATGTTTGGGGGTTGGGTGGGATCTGCGCCCCATAGCTACGCCAATAGCCACGTTAGTGGCTACATCTCTGTGTCTCTCTAAAACAGAACTACATCTATAATACCATATCTGTTTTTCTTGAAAAAATGTAATATAGTAGCCCCAAATTGTGCACATACTGATAGATTTCATATCATCTATGGCATAGTGATTACAGAAGGGAGACACAGAGGGAGTGAGAGAGCAAGAGAGAGAGAGAGAGAGAGAGAGATGGAGAGAAAGAGGGGAAAAAAAGGGGGGGGGGGGAAATAGCTTTCCATATTTGGTCTATATTCGCTAATTTTCTTGCTGTACCTATTTCTCAATCAGATGCTGTAATTATGGAAGGAACGATTAGAGTATTAAATTTCAACGGTTCCGAGGCCGTTTATTCAGATGCACTGGGAAACACGAGTAGCTCAGAGTTCCAGGAAATTGCTGCACCATTAGTAGAACAGGTAATACCAAGTCATGGAAATGTATACAGAATGGGAAAAATTATACAGTATTATGTTTGATATTAACCGAGCCTTTTACAAATTTTTTCAGACGCGCGTTTGACAGTTAAAATAACAATTAGATGAAATGTTATAGATAAAAAAAAACACATTATAGCAAGTGGGAGAAATCAGGGGTTGAAAAGTAGTCTCGTAACTGGGAGGTCTGGGTTAGAAACCACGTCGATGGTTAGACCATGTAGGTCCATGGTTAGACAGTACCAAATCCCTCGGATATGGTGTAAAGCCGTTTGTCCCCTGGTTGCTTACTTACATGCATGCACAAGTTTTCTAAGCAGTGAGCTAAAATAAATTCAAACAAAATCAGTGGCGGATCCAGGATTTTCCAAAAGAGGGGGGGGGGGGGGGGGGGGTAAATGTATGGAATTGCTAGCGCGAAGCGCGTAGCCTTTACTGCGTGGGGTCCAAACAATTTTGAATCCTAATGTGCTATATGGTACATTCTGAGGCTGTTCTGAATGCGTAAACTGAGTATTTATGCATTTAGTTTTTTTCCTGCTTTTTTCAAAAAGAAAAAAGGGGGAAGGGGGCGTGCGCTTCCCACGCGCGCCCCTTGATCTGGCCCTGAAATTCCACTGAAAACTCTTACCTGACATCCATTTTTAATTTTCTTTTATACTATTCCTAGATAATGTCTACCTTTTCTATGGCTAACGTCATCCCTGATGACGTCACAATAACCAGTATTAGGAATGGCAGCTTGATATTCACATACGAGCTCCTCGTCGCGACGGATTCTAACCCGGAAGAACTTGCCAATGAGCTGAGCGTATTTATACGGCAGCACTTGGAAAGTAATGGAGGGATATTCGATTCTTCAGGGAGTACCACCTTCTTGGCGGATTCTAATGCAACCCTGTTACAAGGTCTGATCGATTTTCTTTTCATAATGTATATTGATGATTGATTTATTTAACACATTCGGGTCTTTTAGCGGAGGATGCAATCCTATCCAAAACGAAAGTTATTTGATAAAGCGCTCTTCCGTGTACTTATAAAGCGCTGCACACGGTGCTTCATACGTTGGCTATTATGAAAGATAGGAATAGGGATAGAACCCTGGTTTCTAAATACAATAACATCTTTCAGTATGATAATAAGGTTAATGATTCCAGGCCATGGCTGATAGCAGTTTAACGAAATTCCAATCATGAATACAAGATGAAGAGTGAAGCAAGAGATGTTCATTCAAACTTAATAGCATACGTTTAACAGCTTTTTGAAAAGAGTTTGTCGACTTAGATTTCGAATCTCAATAGGGAAAGAGTTCCAGGTATCTGGGCCAGTCTGTCGAATTGTTAAGGGCTAATACGGTTTGACGTATTGCTATTGTTATCAATCTTATTATTATCATTATTTATTTTTGATTGTTATTATTATTATTATTAATATCATCATCACCTTGATTTATATCACATTATTTGCAGTTGTGGTAATGGACGAATGTTCGGATCCCGAGCTAAATGATTGTTCGTCAAACGCAAATTGCATGGACCACAACATGGCAGGTGGATTTACATGTGAATGTTTCTCGGGCTATCGTGACCTCTTCCCCAATGTACTTCCGGGCCGTTTCTGTTTTCCAAGTTAGTAAACAATATAACACGACCCGCAAAGACTTTCGAAATATAAACTGAAAGAAATGTCAACAGCCTTGTCTATCATCATTTGATAGGTGCTTACATTACAATAATAATGATGATCCGTTACACAATCCGAATGTTTGCTGTGAATAATGCAATAGGGTATTGAAGTTATCCATGAGTTTATTTCTGGAAAGTAGTTGCAATCGTTTTTTTTTAATGAATTCATGATTTATATCTATTCATTCATGTTGAATGATTGACCAATATGCTGGTGGCTGGATAGAATTTTTAAGCGTTTAATTTGCTAAGAATATTCAAAGAACCAGCATAATGTATGCCCAAAACCATCTGAGAAATAGCTCAGTAATCTGCTTAGTAGTGATTTGATATTTTTCAAGAGCAAGATATATTGAAACAGTTCAAACCTTTAAGAAATTGTACGAATCTTCATAAACCCTTACCGTGCCGTACACGTTGGAACAGAGGGAGGTTTTGATGTTTTGATGTTATATCAAGTTCATGAAGTTTTCAGTGACTTCTATTTATATTTAACAGCTCTAAGTTTACAAGTTCTCTCTCTTTCTCTTTTGAATCCATTAAGATTATTCTGAAGCTGCTAATCCCGGTAAGTCACGTTTTTGCACACTTATTCTTGTTTCATTAAATACCAATGCAAATACGTTAAAACAAGTATCTTGACACATTCGTTATTTATTTGCCCATGGTCTACGGATTTTAGTTTCCATAATAAGGTACTTATTTTTCATAGCGATTCCATCTAATTAAATGTATCCTTTGCCATTCCATTTATTTTCTTTATTTCATGAATAATTTTAACATCTGATGGTTTATAAGAATGAATCCGTAATGAAAAATAAAAAAGATTTCATGAAAACCAAAATCCTTGTCTTAAAGTCATAAATCTGGTTCGTTTTTGTCTACGGGTGTAAGTGTTTGAAAATTAAGAGCTTACAAAAGGACAGAGGCTACAGAAATAAATTAGAGATTGTAAGTTTACTTCATTGTTTCCCCTTTACTTTTTTTTCATGGGGGTTTTTCGGTCTTTTTTCGATATTATCATACACTCTTTTTCTCGTTGTTTAAATCCAAGCATTTATTCATACTTTTTGTTACCACATTACTTTAAAACTAGCAGGACCCGCGGAAATCCGCGGGATTATAGAGGGGGCGGGGGGTGTAAATAGATATATAGAGACTGTCTCAATTAAAACAACCAAGAACTTTATTTGCTATTCAGGCCATTAAAAAATATACATGTTTAGCGTCCCCACCCGCTTCCTTTTTGGGGGCCGCCTCCTATTTTTTTTAATTTTTTTTTTAAATTTTTTTTTTGAAAGAAAAAAAACATGAAAAGCACTGCTAAAATGTATTTCTGATTAAAAAAAAAAAAAAAAAAAAATTGTCGGCCGCCATCTTGAAAAATAGCCCGAATGCCAGGGAAAATGTACGGAGCGGCCATTTTGAAAGAAAAAAAAAAGAAAAAAAAGCGCCTCCTCCTTACCATTTTTCGAAAAAACAGGACGCTATAAGCATGTTTTTTTTTTAATTTGGCCTTATATTAAATTTAAAAAAACAATCCAACTGTACCGGTAGTTATTCTTTAAGCCACTGGAACTGCGTAGAGTTCCGTAGTGTGGCGTACCGACTACGCAGAAGTTAGGCTGCGTATTAATGGGGAAATAGTCCCTGCGTAGGTTATGCGTAGGCTGGCGTACAGGTTTGCTTATGGTTGCTTACTGTGTGGAAAGCTTTTACTGCTTTGTCAATCTGGCGTAGGGTAGCGTACTGTTGCGTAGTCATGTAGCGTACTGTTGCGTAAAAAGGCGTACTTTCTGCGTCAAGTTTCTACGCCGAAAGTACGCGAACAAAATTAAACATGTTGAATTGTTTTTGTTCACCTTGTGTACCCCTTTCCGTCCCTCAGCATATAGTAACGTAGGCCAGCGTAGTTGGTACGCAACACTACGTATTGACCCCACGCCAATTAGTGACCCGCAAGTGTCACAAATAAGGTATTTAAAATATGCACATCTGACCCTAATTAAACGCCTAAAACCCCCGAGCTTTCGGGGGTTTTATGGCCCCTTGAAACCCGTGGACCCCACGCCTATATTATATATACACTCAACTCGCTGCGATCTGATCTCTCCCCCCCCCCCAACTTTGAAGAATGTAACCCCCGAGCTTTTGGGGGTTTATGGCCCCTTGAAACCCGTGGACCCCATGCCTATATTATATATATACACTCAACTCAGGACCCGCGGAAATCCGCGGGATTCTAGAGGGGGGCGCAGGCAAAAAATTAAGTTTTTCATTTCAGGGGCTCCATTTCAAATTTTGGGGAAAATTTTTGGGGCTACTTTTTCAACTTTTGGGGGCTCTTTTTTCTGGGGCTAATTTTTCATTAATTCATAAAAGGATAGGCCTACACTTTGTTGAGATTTGTTTAGTATGCTAAGGTTTCAGGCTTCCTACTTCATAATTGCCTATTTAAAAAAAAAAAAATTCTAGTTCAATAACTAAGTTTTCATGCATTGATTTGATGCAAGAACTGTAACATAATAGACCCTAGATTGTGATTATTTCTGACCATGAATTTCGATCATCATTTTTCAAAGTAAAATTTTCACAAGAAAATCAGACAGTCGTTTAAAAACGTAGACATTAGTAATACTTTTACTAATTCTAAGCTCAGGTTTCTTAAATCTATTCACGAAACTATATTGAAATCGCGGCAATAATGATGCAAACCAACAGATAACAATTTCAAAGTGTCAAATCTCTTCGACTCACTGCAGCGTAACTCTAGGAAGCTCAACACAGCCGCCGCAGGCGTCGGACGCCTACGGTGCGCGGTGCCGGTGTCGGAGCTTCCTGCAAGCTCATCGCAACTCACACACACGTCACAGCAGCACTGCACTCTGTGTTGTCTGAAGGCAGCTTGCGACTGAAATGTCAGTCCAATGGTTTTCTGGTGAAAACTTTCCTTTAGAAAATGACAATCAAAATTCAGTAAGCATGGCCGTAATAATCACAAAATAAGCTTTGATTTCATACCTCCATTCACGAAAACTATATACAAATCGCGGCAATCATGATGGAAATAGGTCTCTAAGTTTGGACGTCGACGGGAAGCCCCGTGGCTTGTGCAGCGCTACTACAAAGGATATCCTATAGAAAGATGCTTTACTCGGGTAATCCCGACCCTGTGCATGGTGCATTTAATACGCAACTTAATGTGAGTGGATGGTCATCGGTCGTGTGTCTACGGATGCAATGTTGAATATCCATGAGGTATCTCTGTCGTCACGCATATCCTGCATTATGCATGTCGCGTCTGTTTTCGCCCTGGACGTCGACACGGAGGAGGACCTCGGGCGGAGTATAGCCAATTCCACAGAGTAGACTCTCCCGCGGACGATGGCACCGGGCACGGGTACCCCGAGGGCAGGGTTCAGGAGGAGATAGCCGCACCAACTTCGGTCGGCGCTCTCATTAAAAAACAATAGAATACAAAGGCTCGCCGAGACGTCGCGCCCCCCGCGGAGCCTTAGCGTATTACTTATATAGATTACCTGCAGATTTTCTTTGGATTCTGCTGCTAAAACTGTATCGTCTGCATAGCGAAGGTTGTTTATATTTTGACCTCCAACCTTAACACCATTGTGATCCTTGATCGATCTCATAATCTTTCACTGTTAATGTTAAAGAGATCTGGGCCCCGTCTTACAAAGAGTTGCGATTGATCAAATTCAATCGTAAGTCCTCCAATCAATCGCAAGTTTGCAATCTCATATCTCTTATGTACATAGTTGCGATTGATATCAACTCTTTGTAATACAGGGCCCTGGTGACAACACACAACCTTGTATCACACCTCTCATTATTGGTATGAACTGACTGATATATCAGCTCTTAGCCTGTGTATATGAAACAGGGGAAGGGTACGTGGATTCGAACCCACGATCTTTCGTTCAACAGGCACACGCTTTACCGATCGAGCCAACTCCCCTAAACGGGGAAGCAATACACTGTACTGCGTTTTTTTTCTCTGTTACAGGTGCTGCTTTACCTAGAAACTATGTGTACATTGCTGTCGGGATAGTCTTTGGGATTGTATTCGGGCTCATGATGCTGTGTTTACCTATAGTATGCAAACGGTCCTACGTTAGAACCAAATGGAGGCAGACATACGAGGAGAAAAGCGTTTACAACTCGACCATTGCCGAATCTCACAATGTAAATATTAACCATTTTCATACACAAGTTCGGTCTAACATGTCTTGGTGGCTATTTTTCTACAAAGGCTGCTGGTCTACAGTGGCCATGCAATTTGTCTCCCTTAAGAAAGAAATATGCGTTGTAGGACCTGTCTAGTCACTTCAGTGGCTTTTTATAGACAGTGTTTGACTGTTTACAAATTTATTTGACATTGATATTTATAACAGTGTAATAACCAGATCTAGAATGACCAATCAATATGAATTGGCCGTACTTCACAGAAGTTTAGTTAAAATTGAAAAAAAAGTTATGTGATTTGACTCATTTCCTATGAATACGATTTACATTATTAAAGGATTCAATAGATATCGCCGTCTGAACATGTATCACAAGTCTATGTACTAGAGTTTACGACAAATACCAAATGTATCAATCTAATGTTGTGGTAATCCAGTAGCTTCGTACACAAGATTTAGACGATGACATTTTCAAATTTATTTACACACGGTACACTTCGGTCAAGTCATATTTTTCCTCAAACTTTGCTTTCTTACTTAGAGAGAATACCCGTATCTGAAACGTAACGGAGGCCACTTGTTTGACGAATCGGAGAAAGTCGAGCAACGAAACCATCCCTTGTATCTCAACTACACAAGGACCAGTGGTGAGAATGGTGCAAGTCCCAGGACATCCAGAAGCAAAGGTCCGACTTCCAACTCAGAGGGTCAGACATTTTCGCATGACGTTGCAACCTCTTCTTCGCCTGAAACGAGCAACAGACTTAACAGTTCAAAAGCACCATCCCCCAGATACGGAGGACAACATCTGCATTACCCCTACCACAAACGAATGGTGATGACAGACCAGATGCGGCAAATGAAAAGATTAGATGCCAACGAAGATGCAGGGCGGTATTCGCCAAAAACACCGAGAGAACACATTGAGCGAGGAAACCACCTACCTTTAGATTCGCTACAAAGATCTGTGTAAGCTTCTGGAAACTTTGAGCATATCATGTCCTCCACATGGTTACACATGTACACTGTTACCCTTGCATAGCGATAAAGCGTTATTTCCTTTGGATATGCATGTGTACTATACCATGATGATACATAGACAAAAATCAACACCTGTTAAGAACAAGCAAGTACATAACGAGGGGACAGCATGAGAAGATATTGATAAACATGTGATGAAATGATAACAACAAAGGGAACAAATAACCATGAAGTATCCTTGACATGTCTTCATGTAATGTGGCATTGTGTGATTCATTCTGGTCCTTTAAAAATGATGTCTATTTCATTACTTAATGCAATAACACCGACTTTTCTTCTTCTTTCAGATACGTCACACGATTTTGACACGACAACCGGAAGTCTAAGTTCAAAGACTGAGGTCCTGCGGGGTATTATTATCAGTCATAGCCGTTCCTGTTGAGAGGGCAACACTTTGGACTTAAATATTCGTCAAGACTTGTAGATTAAGGTTATTCTTGTGGTTATTCTTGTGGAATACCATAATAAGTTGGGTAAGATCACGGTCTTACCCAACTTGTCAAAGAGCCTACTCGACAAGCGAACACTATTGACTTGATACTTATCAGCAATCCAACCTTGGTTAACTCTGTGAAGGTAGTGCCTGGTATCTCGGATCACAACTGTCCAGTTGCTGATATAGACATGTCACCCCCACGAAGATACCAGCCAAAGAGGAAAGTTCTTTTGTACAAGAAAGCAGACTGGGAGGGCTTTGCAGTACTCATGCAACATGTGGCAGACTACATATGTAGCAAGTCATCCAGTGCATCAGTCCATGACCTGTGGCAACTCTTCAAGAGTGGAATTGAAGGGGGTATTCAAACATTCGTCCCCCACAAGATGCTCAAACAGAAACAAGACTTGCCATGGATTACTAGCGGTACTAGCGGTATCCGTAAACTCATCTTTCTAAACACTCTCCCGAAACTTCTGTGGTAGTTCTCTTTCCTCACTTGCCGGTAATATGTTTATTTTTTTCACTGTTTATGATAGTGTCAAGATTCCTGACAGTGACATTTCACTTGCTGTATTTTTCATACTGATTTATATTTGTTATTGTGTACATAGTTGTATTAATCTAATGTATCCTAGTCTTTGTCAATGAGACTTTACTTTTTATTAACTTAAGTAAAATATTTTAATCTTTTTTATAAAGACCTTTTTATAATTCCTTGGTTGTGTGTAATTTTTGTAATTTTTTGTAATTTTTGTAATTTTTTGTAATTTTTGTTGTTGTTCTTCCTCTTCGCTGTTGAAGATACTGTGGGGTGTTGTTTATTATTGTTGTTGTGATGGTACATGTATCAATCTTGTGTGCCATAACCTATTCTTGTGGTTGGTACATTTTTTAACCATTATTTATATAGCTGTAATATACGTGTATAGTGGGTGGTACTTTTTCTAATGCCTTTATCTGATTTCTGCAAAGAGGATAGTACACCATACCTTCTAGAAGATCAATTCAATGAGTTTATGAATGAAGTTGACTCAAAGACTTCATTATCATTTATACATTTTAACTGTCGTAGCCTAAGGAAGAATTATGAAAATATATTTGATTACATAACTTCTCTGTCAGTCACATTTGACGTGATAGGTCTAACTGAAACTTGGATAAATCAGGATGAAAATTTTTCATTATTTGTTCCTCCAAATTATTCTTATGTAAACTGTGGCAGAGTTGAAGGTCGTGGAGGAGGTGTAGGAATTCTGATACACAATAATTAAAAATATTTTCATCGTTCTGATCTTACTGTGGTAAACAAACAATATGAGATGATCTTTATTGAAATTCCAAGAGAGAGTGACAAAAATATTTTAATCGGAGCTATGTATAGACCGCCTAATCAATCGGTTGGAATGTTCATCAATGATATCTATACAGTGTTATCCAACCTCCAAAAAGAAAATAAAGACTTTTATCTTATGGGCGATTACAATATTGATTTAATGAAAATGGATGTGTGCCTTTATGTAAATGACTTTACCGAACTAATGGCATCTCATTGTTTTTTCCCAATTATTTATAATCCGACTAGAATTACTAGGGAAAGTGCAACTCTTATAGATAATATTTTTTCAAATACAGTACATGAACATTTTTAAAAATTGGTATTCTATTGACTGATATAACAGACCATTTACCTATATTTGCCACTCTCTCTTGGAATAAACCAGTGAATTCCGAAAGAGTATTTTATAAACGCAATATAACTGACTCTGGTTTTCAATTATTTAATAGAAATTTCAGTAACTTGAATTTTCAAAATATGTATAATACATCTGATGTTGATATGAAGTATAATATATTCATGAATGCTTTTAAAAACATATATGATTCCTGTTTTCCACTTAAAAAGATTACAATTAAGGAAAGGAAAAGTGTTAAACTATGGATTACTAACGAAATTAAAAAACGGTGTAAAAAGAAGAATAGATTGTATAAAAATATCTTTCCAAACCATCACTAGAGAGAGAACGTAATTTTAAAACATGTCGGAATAAGCTGAATAAAGATATAAGATATGTGAAAAAAGAATATTATTTAAATAAGTTTCAGTCCGTGACAGGCAATATGCAAAAGCCTTGGAAGTACATTAATGAAATAATAAGGAGGAAACCCCTGGGTGTCCGTCCTGAATTTATTTTAAATGAAGGTGACAAAATTTATGACAATATAAGAATTACAGAGTTGTTCAATGACTATTATGTTTCTATTGGAGCCTCACTAGGCAATCAATGCTCTTCCATAAATGACTTTAATTGTTTTTTACAAGGTAATTATTCCAATTCTTTTTTTCTTAAAACCTATTACTGAGGGAGAAATTGTCGAGATTGTTCGTAGTTTTAAAGCAAATAAAAGTGCCGGACATGATGATATTGAACCAGAGATTGTTAGAGAAAACTATACATGTTTATGCCAAACACCTTTGTCATATTTTAATGAGTCTTTTATTTCAGGACAACTTCCAGATCAATTAAAGTTAGCAAAAGTAATACCCCTTCATAAGAATCTTTGTAAAGAAAAAATAGAAAATTATCGACCTATTTCTATCTTGCCAATCTTTTAAAAAAAATCAGAAAAATTGGTCTACAAACGTCTCAGTAACTACTTGAATAAGAATGATATTTTATATGGTAAACAATTTGGATTTTGTGAAAAACACTCAACATCCATGGCTCTAATTGAATTTTTAAATCTTGTTACTCAGGCATTGGAAAATAAGCTAATTCCAGTTGGTATATTCCTTGATTTATCTAAAGCGTTCGACTGTATTAACCATTCTATTTTGTTACAAAAGCTATCATTTTATGGCATACGGGGAACTCCTCTCAAATGGTTCAAAAATTACCTTTTGAATAGGAAACAGTTTGTTAAATTTAATAATGTTTGTTCTCAATCACAGATCCTTTCAAGATCCTTTCAACAGGAGTACCCCAAGGCAGTGTTCTTGCTCCTTTATTGTTTTTGTTGTTTATAAATGATCTTCACTTTGTATCTGACAAGCTTAATTTTGTTTTATTTGCTGATGACACCAATATATTATTATCAGGTAAAATTGTGCAAAATTTAAATGAGGTTTTAAACCAAGAACTGAGTAAAGTTTGCAAATGGTTCACTGCTAATAAACTTGTTGTTAATATGAAAAAAACTAATTATATTGTATTCAGGAGAAGAAAGGTTGGAGGTGATTTTAATGAATTGAATGTAAAATTTGATAATGTGTTACTCACCAGAGTTAATTCAAATAAATTTTTAGGAGTTTACATAGATGAGTACCTTACTTGGAAAAGTCATGTCAGTTACATATCTTCAAAAATTGCCAGTGTACTGGAAGTTATTTATAGTGTGAATAAACTGCTCCCCAAAAAAATATTAATGAATTTATACAATACATTTTTCATATGCTGTCTTAGCTTGGGGTGGATGTTTAATTACCTTAACGAACCGTTTGCAGATTTTACAGAAAAAGGCTGTTCGTGCAATAACAAACTCTACTTATCTTGCACATACTGCACCCTTGTATAAACGCCTGAATATTTTGAATGTGAAATCTCTATATTATATGCAACTTGCTCAATTTATGTTTCTTTTCAAGAAAAATCAGCTACCATGTATTTTTAATGAGATGTTCATTGTTAATGCTGAAATTCACTCTTATGAAACGAGAAGTTCAAATAAATTTCATTTGCCCTCTGTTAAAACAACTTTTATTCAAAGGAACATTTATTTTAGTGGACCATCACTATGGAATTTACTTCCCAATGATATTGTCAGCTGCTCATCACTTTATTCTTTCAAGTCAAAGTTGAAACAATATTTGATCTCGTATCCAACTCTTAAGATATAGTTTGTACGGTGTTTCTTTCTATTGTTCTCAATGTTTCTTTCTATTGTTCTCAATATTCCTTTCCTGTATATCATTCATTTCCTCTTTATATTGTATTTCTTGGTACCACCAACCCACTACTACTCACCCCACGCATAGATGTGCATGTAATATCTATATATGTTTTTGTACATGTATGTGTTATTGTTTAATTAAAAAAAAACTATTGTATTTTTATATTGTAATTTTAAGCAGGGGATGATCCCCAATAAACCTCTGTGGTTTTTTATCACCCCCTCTGCAGGTTCATCTTTTGTTGTAATGCTTTTATATTTGATTGTAATTTACACTGTCTTTTATGAATCTGTGGAAATAAATGAAATTGAAAAAATTGAAATCTATAAGAGAGATAGGTTACATAAGCAAGCTCAGGAAACAGAACATGCTGGTCCCTTTCCCGCTTGAGACAGAATTGCAGCATTTGAAACACCTCATCCAAGCAGAATCAAGAAAGGCATATTGGAGCCATCTGGAGTCAATCTTCACTGCTGATGGACCCAATGAGTACGAGGGAATGAAGAGGTTCTGGAAGTTTGTGAAGAACAATCGTACTGACCGCTGTGGGATACATACTCTGAAAACTGATGAGCATACTATCACTAGCCCCCAGGACAAGGCTGAAGCACTGAACAAACAATTCAAGATGGCTTTCACCAATGAAACTGATGTTCCCGCTGATCTCCTTCCTGAAACATCTCCGTATGACTCCATGCCAGACATCCACCTCTCAACCGAAGGCATTGTTAAGATGTTAAAGAAGTTGTAAGTCCGGAAAGCCCCGGGACCAGATGGAATACCAGCATTGGTACTCTACAAGCTTTCAAGAGTGGTAGCTCCATCTCTGCGTGCCATCTTTGAAGTCTCATACAGGACCAGTGAAGTTCCAGATGATTGGCGCCTTGCGAACGTGGTCCCCATCTACAAGAAGGGAGATAAAACAGATCCTGAGAATTATCGCCCAATCTCTCTCACAAGTATCATCTGCAAAATGATGGAGCACATATTTGCAAGTAACATCATGGGTCATGAAGTCGTGTGAACTCCAACTGACTGGCTTTGTCACCGACCTCTTGAACAACATGGAGGACAACAATCAGACGGACATAGTAATCACAGACTTCAGTAAAGCCTTCGACAAGGTTGGTCACCAGAGGCTTCTGAAGAAGATGGAATACTATGGTGTGAGAGGCCACAACATTGACTGGATATCCAGTTTTCTCTCCAACCGTAAGCAGCAAGTTGTTCTGGATGGTCATACGTCATCAACGGCTTAAGACTACTGCATACCAGGCTCTCGTTCGCCCTCTTCTTGAGTATGGGAGTACTGTCTGGGATCCACACACAATCAGATGTGTAAACCAGTCGGAGATGGTCCAGAGACGAGCAGCGAGATATGTTCTCAACCGCTATCATCATACATCTAGCGTTTCTGACATGCTGCGTCAACTTGGATGGACCTCCCTCCAGAAGAGAAGAGAGCATCAACGTCTCACCTTACTGTACAAGATACACTACTCTTTGGTTGACTTTGACATCCGCCACTACATCCAACTGGCAACAGTCGTAAGAACTACAAGATCGTCTCGTCCTTACTGTTATCGTGTCATGCAGTCACGAACAGAGCAACATATTCACTCCTTCTTTCCTCGCACTGTTCGACAGTGGAACGCTCTCCCTTTTGAGGTTGTCCTGGCTCCATCAGTGGAAGCCTTCCAGAGACAACTAAAGACTGGGGGGGGGGGGGGGGAAAGTAAATTCCGGCAATTTTTTTTTACTGGCACTATGTATATATACACCTCTCACCTGCACACCTGGACATCCCCATGTCGCCACACACATGCACTCGCACACATCTGCAAGAATATTCAGCATTGAAGGAGGCAGATTATTTTGAAGAAGAAGAAGAAGAGTTTAGCCGTCCTCGTCGAGAAGCAACCGCCTTGCATTTAGGATTTTGAAACATATCGCAGACGTCCATGACTAAATAACGAGGTCCTGTTGAATTACCTTGATGACTCGTAGTCGTCCTGGTTGTACTTGTTAAATGGTGAAAGCGGTTTCGATACCATAGACAGGACTACTTACTTAGTTCTTTGGAACACCATTAATAGTTTTAGCCGTCCTTCTCGCGATAAAGCCTTTGTGCAGTTAGGTGTGACAGGCTATCGACACTACTTGCATATGTCCATGCTTACAGACTGAGGTTAAGTGGAATCTCATGATGACTCCTGAGAGGTGTCGACGTCGACTGGTCTTAGCAATAGACTTTTTGAATTTATTTATTTCTGCATTTTCCAAAGACAATAACTGAATAACAAAGAAAATATAAACTTCATGCCCAAATGTTATTTATATACATGTATACTATAACGAAACTTAATATTTATATAAAATATTATTATGAATTTATGGAATTGAACGAACTTTCTGTGAAGAAAGAGCAGGAGATCGCAATCATAAGCGATGCTTGACTAGGACGGCGGCCTCACAATAAATATCTAAGGTGAAATTTAAAATGAAAATGTGTTTATACGTATATGAGTTTGTGATTGTGTTGTCTTAGTATATTGAAATACAAAAGTCGAGGGTTCGATCCCCGACACGGTACTAATGTCCTTTGGCAAGGCGTTAATCTACCTTTGTCACTCCATACCTAGGAGAGAAATGGGGACATGGGTCCTGTTTCATAAAACTTTGAATCAATAACAAGTTACAATAAATGTAGTCCGAACAGATTATTTTTAATGCATGGCATTATTGTATGACATGAAATTATTCGCTTCTGTTCTCTCTCACATGTACCTAATGTGAGAGTTCAATTTAGTTACACATTCACGTATATGTTTACCTTATTTTGTAGTATGTATGCACCAGCCAATGTGGAGAGCCTTTAGGTCACCCCTCAAATAGAGGCGTCAGCCGAGTTGAATATAATTAACGTTTACAGTGAGCTGTTGGAAGTCAATAGTTTTGGGATTATGAATCAATATAAGCGTTGAAATTTCTTAAATTTAGTACAATACTCTGTAGTAGAATAATCAAAATTAATTAATACGTTACGTTTTCTTTTGTAAAATATATCAAAAATAGTTAAACACTAAATACTAACTATGAATTGTACTAATTGTAAAGGAAAATCCATTTATATATTAATAAAACATAGAGGAATACATATTTTGATATATTTGACAAGTTATTATTATCGTATAATACATGTAGGTGTAAAACATAAACTAACCACATAGGTTATGATTATTTGATTATCATTCTGCAATACCGTTGTCATTTCTAGACAGTTATCCAAAGTTTATGACAAAAACTCTTTTGCAGTTGGAATGCAAATATCATGTAATAAGAGAAAAAATTGGAGAAATGGATAGACAGAATGAATAATAATAATGACAAAAAAATTGTTGATCTAATTTATATTTTTGTAACATATTGGCAAATTAATATAGAAACAACAATCCGTAATTCATGAGATTGTATAAAGAAAAAATTGTATGAAAAAAAAAAAATCACCTTTTCACTTTTTTTAATAAATTGAGAAATGACATGAACTACATGTGTTGAATCATCAATCTGTGTTCAAATTATATTTTGAATATCGAGGATATTTTGCATTAGACCGACACTGACCCCATTATACAGTGTGAGTCAAAAAAAATTTACACCTAGAAAATTGCTAATTGTAATAAATAAAAATTAAAAAACATCATTTATGAACACTAAATTATTATACATCTTATGAAAAAGTGTTTATTCCAAATCAGTTATGTGTGGTATGTGGTCACGCTTGGATGAACAGGAGCGATTGTTTAAGAAATTGCAAAAATCGACTTGCGCCAAAGTGATGCCTATGTAATAATTAAATAAAACAATTGGGATTTGGGTACTAATTCGGTCTTTGCAGATCCAAATAATATCCCTAACAACATTTTTCATGCCATAAATATCAAAACACAAAAAGAGTCACACTCAGTCGGTCACACACACAAACAAACACACCCACACACACGAATACTAACATATAATAGAGAAAAAAAGAAAAAATAGAGAAAGAAGAAAGGGACAGAGAAAGATAAAAAATTGCGGTCTAGATCATCGCGTTTCTTTAACACTCTAGATTGTGTTAAACTGTCAGGCGATGATCCAGGGGAGGGGCCGAGCGAGCCTTGGCACCCCCCCCCCTCTGTGAAAAAGAGAGAGAGAGAAGGAAAAGAAGAGAAAAGAAAAGACGAGAAAAAGGGAAAGAAAGAAAAGGAAAAGTAAAGAAAAGGGGAACAAATAAGAAGAACGGGGGGGGGGGGGCGAAAGCGCCTCGCCTCCCAGGCTTTTGCCTCCATCCCCATCAAAAAATGAGAAAGAAGGAAGTAAAGGGAAGGAAAAAAAGAGGAAAAGAACAGAAAAATGGGGATATTGGTTGCAGTTTTCCCGCCAATAAGTTGTTGATCGGGGGGGGGGGGGCAAAAGGCCCTTTCCTCCTCCCACCCCCCCCCCCCCGCCCCGCCAAAAAAAAAAGAGAAGGAAGGGAAAGGAAAAGAGGAGAGCTAAAAGGGAACAAAAAAGAGGAAGAAGAACAGAAAATGTTGAAAAGAAGGGGAGATCAGTTGCGATTAATCCCGCCCACATCGCGTGGATCGGGGGGGGGGGGGCGAAAGGCCCTTGACTTTCCCCAGCAAACTTAAAAGAGAGAGAGAGAGAGAGAGAGAAGAAAGGAAAGGGAAAGGGAAAAAGGAGAGAGAGGGAAGGAAGAAAGGTAGGGGAAATCAGTAACGATTTTCCCGCTAACAAGGTGTAGATCGGGGGGGGGGGGGGTAAATTATTCTTTTTTGCGTTTGTTGGAAAATGACAAATTCCTTAATTAACAGTCATACAAGAAAAATGCTTATTTAGAGGTCTACTTGGGCCCAAAGAACGGCGTGGCTCGAGGGGTTCGTGGTCCCCCACTGTTTTTGAAAAAGTGGATTAAAGAGAAATTGGAAAAAAGAGAGAGAGAGAAAAAAACAAACTAATCTGACCGTGATTAAGTGCCTAAAACCCCTGAGCTTCCGAGTAC
The DNA here is from genome assembly GCF_000002235.5 of Strongylocentrotus purpuratus. Lineage (NCBI taxonomy): Eukaryota > Metazoa > Echinodermata > Echinoidea > Camarodonta > Strongylocentrotidae > Strongylocentrotus > Strongylocentrotus purpuratus. The sequence continues at coordinate 436,208 of NW_022145521.1, forward strand.
TCTGCCCCCTGGAAATGACGATACATCGGAAATGTATATTTTCCAGTAAGAGGAAAGGGGTTACAAAGGCTAGAATTTTTCTTCATGTATTTGAAAGGGATTTTGATAATACGGGTAGGGGAAATGAGTTAATTATAATAGGAGGGTATTTTATAATGATGAATAGTCAGTATGGTATCGGTCTCATTGGTATGACTGGGAAAAAAGGTGAAAATGGCTGGTTACATATAATACAACAATTAAATCGATCTGCGTAGAATATGTATAGACCGATTCGTAATTAGCACATGGTTCAAATCGCCCCAAACATCCACAGATATTTTAAATTCTGTACAAAATTAACCTTTGTCTGCCCATGTCAATGTGTTTGTACAAACTGGAGTACTGGATCCGAGAAAGTCGTTGTTGAAGGTTCATTTGTGGGTTGAAATACTCTTAACATACAATACCTCTAATTCAGTATTCTAAAAATCAGAAGTTTTCAAAATATCACCCCAACATGTATTGCTTGATCGTATGAAATATATATGTTGTGAGTAAATTGCCCCTAGAATGGTCAAAACCTATGGCGCTGATTTTTAAACATTGCCTAGAATCGGATAATTCTTTTAACATTCAGCAGTTACCTACATGCAACTTTTTTTTCTAACAGCGTATACTGATTAGCGTTCACTTCGTTGCCAAATAGAAACACACATGAAACATGTACTGATCTCAGCAATGTTATTCCCTTTCTGCCAAAATTATTCGTTTATGAAGCCATTGACTGATAAAGCATTGAGAGAAACCTTGAGCATTTTTCGTAAAACGCGAAAATTCAAAATGGCCGCCAAAATGGCCGCCAAATCATGAAAACGCTCATTATATGGCCATTTTAAAGGTTATTTGATATTTTCTTGTCAAATCGAGGGTGCTGAATCCGAATCCGATGAGTGCCAGACGCGAAACCTTGAGCATTTTTCGTAAAATGCGAAAAATTCAAAATGGCCGCCAAAAAGGCCGCCAAATCATAAAAAAGCTTATTATATGGCCATTTAAAAGATTATTTGATGTTTTCTTGTCAATTCGAGGGTGCTGAATCCGAATCCGATGAGTGCCAGACGCGAAACCTTGAGCATTTTTCGTAAAACGCGAAAAATTCAAAATGGCCGCCAAAAATGGCCGCCAAAATGGCCGCCAAAATCATGAAAACGCTTATTCTATGTCCATTTAAAAGGTTATTTGATGTTTTCTTGTCAATTCGAGGGTGCTGAGTCCGAATCCGATGAGTGCCATACGCGAAACCTTGAGCATTTTACGCAAAATACGATTATTACTTTTGTAGTCGATACCGGTATAGTGAACCCAGCAGGCTAGCTAGAAAACAACAAAGTTTACTTTGTGTAATGGGAAAGTTATATATACGTATAAATAAAATAATGAATAAATGAGCATATAGATGATATAGATATTCATTGTAAACCATATCTTTGTCCATTATAGACAATCGTTTACCATAATAATATTGAAGTCTTTCTAGTCTTACCTCCATAGTAGCAGTGCCGAACGATGTCAAATATTATTAGTCTTCACAACTGCTAATGTCACTGTCACTGTTACTCTCTTCTGATGTCTTGTTCATTGGATTTTGGCAGCGGACATCGCCCTTACAGCGGCAAAATTCCGAGCATGCCAACGACGATTTGGTGCAGCTGCACTGGGCTGTTCTGCAGTCGCTCTTACACCCACACTTAATGATATTGAGGACTTCTCCCGGTGCGACTGGCTGATCATTTTCGAGATAGACTGGTTGAATCATAGAAGACTTCATCCTCCATCCATTCTTCAATGGGTCTAGGGCTGGGGGTACTGGCTTGCCAGCAGCCACCCACAAGGCTACTTGATAATGGGCACGCTGGCAATATGGCCGAAAAGCGGCCATAGTTGGTGGAAGACTCATTAATTTGGGAGGTACTAGGCGCTTGCCACCAGCCTTCCTTGTGAAAATGTTTCTTCGCATTGTGTCTAGAGAGTCATTTGGTTCTTCTCGGTACAGGGATGCCACGTATCTCAAGCAGGATTCTATTAATTCATCGAGAGGCGTTTCAGTATTACCAAGGAGTAGAGAATCAGGATAGGGCTCCAAATTCTTGAGTGCAGACGCCTTTCCTACTCCATAGAAACAGGAAACAGTATCGCATCCAGTCAATGCATGGGCTCCAAGTAGACTGGGCATGGTCTTCGTGTGTTTCTTGATGACCTCATTGACATCTATGAATTTTCGAGTGCGAGACGTTGATTCCATTACCACCTTTGTTGTGTGGGGTATACCATTGGTTAGGAAATGTAGATGGTGTGCAAGAATGACCAGAACATCTGTGTCATCGCACACAACTTTGATAGGTGAATGACCATTCTTGGCCTCCTTTATCATGTGGTAGACCATTATTACATCTGCCTCTTCGTGTTTCACCTCTTCTTCAAGTGCACCAACACCAACAGCAATTGGATGCGGATCAGGTCCAGTTACGATCAATCGTTTGCCCTCTGGTACTTGCATGGAACACAACTGATCTACGATCATCTTGATGACTTGTTGCTTGTTTGCAGTTACATTTAGGATGACGTTCTGCTTTGGCAGTGGTGACTCACTGTTCAGCTTGTATACACGGCTGCAACCTTTTGCACGTGCTGTTCGGCAACAGGACTTGATGCTGCTCTCGTAGTATCTGTCAAAAACCACATGAAGAACTGGACAACTGTCTGCATATTTCATGAACGTTGCTACAGCAACATCTACAAAGGTACACACCTTTGCTGGAGACGCAGGCCAAGGAACGGTCCAAAGAAGAGCACATCCATCAAGAATGATAACATCTGGCACCTCTGCACTTCGTTGACTACACTCAACCTTGATCCTTGACTTCAAGACGGACTTACTTGTGGAACGTGCATCACCATTCTTGTCAAACAGTGCGGGTGGATAGGGAGCCAATTCATAAGAGAATAAGGTTTTGGTTGAAATCGCTTCTCTTGATGATGCCATGATCCCGATTACCCGGGCGTAGATCATCTCTGTATTGGTAACTATAGATACCTCACCTCTTGATGACATATCAGAAGCCTTTGCCATTCCTTTGACTCTCCTCTTTATTGTGTCATGGAACCCCTTCGGCAACTTTCTTTCGTATTCGTTCATCTGATCAGTTCCAATCTTGATTGCATCATCGGCATTTACTACTGGATCATCCACAACCTGTCCAGTGTAGATGTTCACCAGGCTTGAAGGAGGATGCTTCTCACTGTCAAATACATCTATACATGTCGATAGCGCCTCTCGAATTCCCTTTCTGTCAGCCGCATCTGATTTGATTCTTTTGAGACTCTCTTCTTTGTGACAAGTGACAACTTTCTGATCTTCCCCTTCTTGCATGGATTCCAAGTCATTCTTCAGTTGTCCAAAGAGGCTGAGAGACAAAGCTCAGATAGCAAGGGTAGACTCGTTCAAAGTGGATCCGATGATGCCAGAAGGTCCCTTTCCATAGCGCATGTACGTCGTTTCAATGTACATATCCGACCAGATGCCGTTCCAAATGCCATCCTGATGGTGCATCACATGTTCTCCATCTAAGAACTGCTTCAGTAATGCTGGTGGCAGACGTTGCATGGAGCGGAGATAGTACATCCCATAGCGTGCATAATTGGTATGCCCTGAAGCAAAGAAATAGGGAAGCATTTCTTCGACAGCTTGCAGATGGAGAGACCAGTCACCCTCCCTCTCAGCTCTAACAAAAGCCATACAGATGAGCATGGGCTTTACAAGACAGTTCATCCACAACTTTGTAGTTCGACTCCTTTGCTTGCTGGCTACTTCAATCAACTCGTCAAAGTCAGTGAATTGGTGGTCTTCCAGTACTGATCTTAATATCTCCTCAATGACAAGTCGAAGCGCCCTGAAATTCTGTGGGAACTTCTTCCCAGACAGAAGTTTTGGAACTCCAGCAAATCGTGACTTCAGTATGTCTTCGAGCCCACTTCCCGACATCAAATAGCCGATACTTCCTAGAAAACTCATTATCATGTGCATGCCACCTAGTCTGGGTACAAACTTGGCAAATCTGTCTTGGTTAGCCCAGACTATGTTTACCATCACTTGGTAGAGTTGCTGATCACACGTAAGAATGGTCCATTCTTGACCTGTAAGTGATGTCAGGAACTGTGCCTGTAACATTGCCGTCATCATTGTGTCAGGTTCTGCTGGTGTCATATCCAAGAATGGAGTGTACACTACTGTAGTCTTGGGCCTCGGTTGCTGTCCACTGTCTCGTGCATGCTTAGTATTGAAACCGCTAAATTCTGGGCAATCCTCGTTTCTTGTCACGGCCTGTAGGAAAGCAAGATCTTTTGCTGCTGCTCTGTTCTTGGAGAGTTGCATACTTGCAAGCATAGAAAGCTTTGGAACAAATCGTTGGGCAAACTCTCTCGGCATCTCAGCCTTTTTGTTCCCCCGGTTGCGCTGAACTTGTACTTCTCCCAGGGACAACGTGGTTGCTTTTGTCTCCTCCCATTTCAGTCGCTTTATTCTTGGTACTTGTTTGCCGTCATGAGATGAGGTAGGGTTCTTTCTTCCTGTTTGGGTGATCACCATGGCTAAGCCATGAGTAGACTTTTGTTCATTAGGGGAGGAGATCTGGGCTCTCAAACTCTGTTAATCCCCTATCCTTTGCCATTTCTGCTGCAGCAGATATTCTGAAACGGCGCAATTCATTGTATGAAGATGTTACACCATAGTTATGAAACTGCTCCATTACACTTCTCTGCTTGTTAAAAAGCACACTGAGCCCAAGTTGAAGAGATGTTGCATACCCACTCACAACACCAAGAACAATGTGACTGATCATCACGGCCTGCAGAGTGGAGTCCAGCTTTGGGTCTATTCCAGCAAGCAGAGCAAGTAATGTCTCACTGCATACATCTGCCAAGAAAACGAAATGGAGAAAATTTTGTTCCCATAAATACATGAATAAGATATTTTGGCAAAGTAAATAAAAACAGTAAAGAAAACAGTATAAAGTCATTTTGCTGGAATTCCAGCCCAACACTAATCCCAATCCTAACCACGGTGGGGCATTTCCGAGGCTGGTAATTAATTTTCTGGACACGTATGATAATCATGTAATCCCCGAAACTGTATCGTAACTACCAGGTGAGACAATGCAGAAACTGTCATTGAAATTTGTTATAACATACATCCCAAAAAACGAAACCGTGTGAATATTATAAGCAGTGTAATATTTACCTGATACTAAGTCTGTGGTCAGTCTTGTTGGATATGTATAAGGATCAGGTTGATGGTGAAGGCACTCTGCTTTAATCTTCTTGGAAAGTCTTGCGATAGCTCGTCCAAGAAATTCATCCTCACCATCATCTTCAATACGAAGTCGGGATGATGCGTTGTTCTTGAATACAATGATTGAAGAGACACCAGGCGATGTGAGTACCAGGATGTCCGGAAAAAGAGCATCTTTTAGGTAATCAATGAGCGCACGTCGAGATAGGTTCTTTCCCCCAGGTGCTGATATAAATTATGCAGTTCTCTACTGTTCCAGATGCGAGAGTGGTCGGATGTCATTTCCAAGCGCGGATCCAGGATTTCTTAGGGGAGGGGGCCCAACTTTTTTTTTTTTTTGCTCCCGAAAATTTGAAAATCGCGCCGGCCGAAAAGTCGCTCAGTGGGGGGGGGGGGGGGGGGGGGGGGGGGGGGGGGGGGGGTACAGAGCACAATTTTTTGCTCCCGAAAAAATTTGAAAAACGCGCCGGCCAAAAATTCGCTCAGTGGGGTGGGGGGGGGGGGGGGGTGGGGGGGTAGTGAGCACATTTTTTTTTTTTGGTCCTCCAAATTTTTTCAATTTGCACCCCCCCCCCCCTTGAGCGCCAGGGGGGGGGGGCCCAACCCCAAAAATCGTAAAAATCACGTGATTTCACATGATTACATGATTACATGATTTTACTGGATCCGCCACTGGTCATTTCAGTGATTAGTTCGTCCAAAGCTCTTTCCATCAAGCCGTCTGTGTTTGCTGCAGGTTTGTTGCTGAAAAACTTTACCATGCAGTCCTTGTGGTACCGTGCTTCTGCTGCATGTAGATCACTCAATGCACTATTGGTTCTAAATGCAACATCACTACCCCAAGTATCACCTCGTTTGATGGCATGTTCCAGAATATTATCTTTCCAAGCGGTCTTGTCATTGCTATACGCAGTTCGGCACAAGTATGCTTTCCTCCATCGACTTGGATTCTTTCTAGACCGTTCCAATTCACATTCTTCTCCACAGAAAAGAAATTGCTTAGGAAAGTTAAATTCTCTTGCCCTTCCCCACAATCGCTTTGGGGCGTTTGATTGATCTGATGCTTTTTCACCACTGTTCTTCCTCTTCAAGAATCTCTGGATATGGTCTTTAGAGCAGTATGTGCTAATGCAGTTTTTGTGGCATCTGAACGATTCTGCATCGGTTTCAAGAAGATCACTCACGCCATCTCCCCTTAGACGGCTTGCAATGCGGAAACTTTCTACTCTTGATGAGAGGATCAGCGATTTTAATCCGCTTGTTTGGCAGATAATGCATACTTCCTCCATTATGTAGATCACCACTTAGGAAAATAATTGTATAAAAAATAAAATGTAATTGTATCTTAATTAATCTATGCAAAACTACAATGTAATAGTAATGTAAAAGGGCAAGTACTTGAAGTGTCACTTTTTCTGTTTTGTCTTTCAACTGAACTTGATTAGGGCTATCAAAATAACAAATAAATTTAACCTTCTTAGCTCTACATTCACTTTATAACATTTATACTCTTTTCACACTGGTTTTGCTTAACCCCGTACTTTGCTTAGCCCCGTACTATCCTTAACCCCGGACTATTTGTTTTGGCTTTTCACACACGATGTTTTTTGTCCCGTACTAGCGCCTATTCCGGAATAAGAAAATTCCCGCTGTTCTCACTGCATTTCGTTAACCCCGGATATCGTTAATGTTATGATTGGACATACTTCGCATCTGGCCAGCTGCGATACGCTCCATTGCGTAGTACTGGACTATTTTTCGTTTCTGTTCTCATTCATTTGCTTAGCACCGCAATTGCGGGGTTAGCAGGAGTTAGCACCACAATTGCGGAGTTAGCCCTGCTATTTTGCAGGGTTAGTTAACCCCGTACTATAGGTGGGGTTAGCCAACTTTAGCCCACTTTGGTAAAAACCAGTCTGAACAGAAAGTGGAATAGGCTTAACCCCGTACTATAGGTGGGGCTAAACCCCCCATTAACCCCACCTATAGTACGGGGTTAAGCAAAATATTGCCAGTGTGAAAACAGTATTATATTATAATCTAGTGTAATAATATACTGGATAACCTTAATATTTCAACTCATGATGAAAATAATGTAATCATTTAACATGCCATATGTTGATAAAATACTGCACTTGCAAAGTAATATGTGGGACTGTAGATCTAGAATGACTTTATTAAAACTACCACACAAGCACATCAGGATATGTTCATATCTTAGGTAGATTATACAAGAGATCAAATGTTGTCATACTTGCATATTCTAACAGAACTTTCAAACATAGCTTTCATCTTACCTGTTGTATATATCAATTACATGATGTGGTAGCCAGTTAACCAAGGGTCTAGCTCTCAGATGCTTGTTTCCATGGTGAATGTGAAGGACATGGCACTAGTCATGTGACAAGTCACCTGACTCCAACTAAATTGAAAAGTCTCAAATTTGTGTTTGGGTCATGCATTATACAAATGTGGCAGTGTACTTTATGTGATGTTCGTGCTAGATGTTTGTGTGTTTGTGAGGGGTGGGGTGTGTGTGAGGGGTGGGGTGTGTGTGAGGTGTGGGTGGGTGTGGATGTGGGTGTGTGTCAGGGTGGGGTGGGTGTGTGTGTGCGTGTTTGTATACTTGTTTGCAGGTGATAATTGCACATTTAGAAAAAAAACCTCTGAGGTCTTAAATCGTGCTCATTAATGGTTTTATTAAATGTGTAATTAAATTTATTTGGCGGCCATTTTGGCGGCCATTTTGAATTTTCGCGTTTTACGAAAAATGCTCAAGGTTTCGCGTCTGGCACTCATCGGATTCGGATTCAGCACCCTCGATTTGACAAGAAAACATCAAATAACCTTTTAAATAGCCATATAATAAGCGTTTTCATGATTTGGCGGCCATTTTGAATTTTCGCGTTTTACGAAAAATGCTCAAGGTTTCGCGTCTGGCACTCATCGGATTTGGATTCAGCACCCTCGAATTGACAAGAATCACTCAAAAAACATTGTATATATATATAAAAAAAAAAACATGGTTCAGTCCCTTTCCTATGGGGCCTAGCCTGGACTATGGGCAGACCTAGGTTACTTTGTACAAAAGTTAAAATATCTGAGGATGTTTGAGGTGATTTGAACCATATGCAAATGACGAACTGGTCTATGCCTATTCTACGCTAACCGATTTATTTGTTGTTGTTTACATGTGACCAGCCCTTTTTCACCTTTTATCTCAGTCATACCAATAAGACAGATACCAGACCGAGTACTTATCATATTAAATCTCCTCCTTTTATAATTTACTCATTTCCCCTATCAGTATTATCCAAATCCTTTTCAAATTTAGGCAAAAACTCTAGCCTTTGTAACCCCTTTCCTCTTACTGGAGAATACACATCTGCAATTTATCATTATCTCTAAACCCTGTAAAATAACTTTCATTAGAAATCTGTAATTATAGAAAGAACCTTCGAATCTAAATGTGAACTAATCAACATAAGAACACCTTTGATGTTTGAAATACCATGAATAAAATAACGACTTCAATCCCACATTGATATCTATGTGTCTTTTATATCAGGAGTACTGTTTGTCTCTTGCAATAAGACATTATCTGCATATTTATCCTTGCACTTAGTATATATCTGATAAATTTTGTTCTCTTCCCTGGTTCCTTTTACATTTAAGAAAATAAAAGTACAAGAAAGTACAAGTTTGTGAAAATCCATCATTATAACAATAATATATTCTGAACACTTTGGAGGAAAGTGACACAACAATAACGAACCATAACCTTGTCTTCTTAATGGAATAAAAGATAAAGGTGATATTTAAGTAGTTGTAGTCCACCGAAGAAGATCCTCGAAGAAAAATTAGAAGTGAACCTTATTCTTGTAATACGTACTACTACAAATCAAATACAAAGAAATCCACACCCAGACCACACCAGAAAATCTATAACATTATCCACGGAGGCCAAAAATAAGTCAGTTTGGACTATTAGGAGTCGATGTGAATGTATTCAATATAAGAATTATAAAAATTGGAAAATTAGCAAATAAGCAAAGGTGTGAATGTATTCAATATGAGAATTGTAAAAATTGGAAAATTAGCAAATAAGCAAAGGGCTCGAGTATGAAGTGCATATGTACATGGAGAGAGACGAATAATTAGCACTCTGTTTCTCTTATAATGCTTAAAGGACTCGGTATCATTGTTGAAGGGTAAAAATTGTGTGACTTTGGTATGAAATGTTACTTGTTATCTTCGTTCTACTGTACTAGCCCTCTGACATACACAAAATCCCGATTTTTTTTTCAAACCACAAAGCTATTAAAAAAAATTAAGAAGGCGTCACTGGTCAACACCCTTTAACAGTGATTGACAGTAAATTCTCCCAACCGTTTTCCATGATAATAAGACAAAAATCAGGCTTTTAAAAATCTTTCAACACTTAAATGTCTGGAATGGTATAACGAGCCGATTTTTTTGTTTGATTTTACATTCACCTAAAATGTAATTAAATTGTGATAATATAGTTGGGAGAATTAAGGTATCGATCATATCAGTTTTTCCCAATTTTTATCGTTTCTAATGGTCCGTTACCCCTCAAACTTTCAGATTATCTATAATCGTACATCTAGCATTGAGGTCACTACCTTAGCACAATTTTCTCTTATATTTACAATGTTACCAAGTCCCTTTAATTGATGGCGATACACTTTGGTTAAGAGAAATGAAGTGAGTACTCTACATCAGCAGGTTACAACATTACACATGTAGAGTGTTAAAGAAAAGCGATGGTAGAGATCGTTAACATTTATTTTTCTTTGTCCTTTTCGTCTTTCTCTCTTTTTCCTGTATGCTCTCATATTTCTTAGTATTCGATGTGTATGTGTGCGTGGGTAAGGGGGAGCAGATCACCCTAGCACTGGTAATGAATGAGGCATAATGAAATAGTGATCCGACATGTTCTTTTTTCTTTTTCACAGATCTAGAACCAGGTATATCTCAGGCCAAACAAAAAATTACAGAGAAATGGCAAGGCAATATGAATGTAATACGCAGTACAGTAATGTATGCAGACTTCTAAAGCCGAGAACGGATCTGAATGCAAAGTCCAATTTATGTAATGCTTTCATATAATCACGCTTGATTGTTCCTTCAGAATAGACCAAATATCATTGCTACTAAAGGGTACGGGCTAATTCACACAGTAGTTCAATGTCACATTACAATAAGTAACATGGTGTTTGGAGAGCACGGAAATATCATAGAGAGAAAAACGTTGTGGTTGTGAATTACCTTAACATGGCGCTGTTTTCAGCAGCAGCAAAAGGTGACGTCCTCACGATCCAATCATTAATCGACTCAGAAGACAAGTCAGAGGATTCAGGAGGAGTTGATGTAAACTGTTCGGATGCGTCTGGCAAGACGGCCCTCCACATTGCTTCAGAAAACGGACATTTGCAAACGGTTAAATGCCTAACACATCATGAAGCAAAAGTGAAGTAATCGATGCTAACCTACAGACATCGATTAACTTATGCTCACAGAAAGGCCATCGTCATGTGGTAGAGCTGTTAGTAAACGAAGGAGCAGATATTGATGTTGGTGACAAAGATGGGTTTACAGCTCTCCACATAGCATCATCTGAGGGTCACCTTGATATTGTCAAATACCTTGCTAGGAAAGGGGCACAGCTTGACAAATGTGACAAAAAAGACAGGACACCCTTGTCTTGTGCTAGTCAAGAAGGCCATCTTGAAGTCGTCGAGTATATCGTCAAAATGGAGCAGGCATTGAAATTGGTAATAAAGATGGATTAACAGCTCTTCACATAGCATCATTCAAGGGTCATCTTGGTATCGTCAAATACTTTGTTAGTAAAGGGGCAGACCTAGGGAGACTTGGTAATGATTACTGGACACCTCTACACCTTGCTTTAGACGGTGGCAATCGTGACATCGCAGAGTATCTTTTGAAAGAAGGAGCCAACATTAACACGTGTGATGAAGGTGGATGTACACCTCTATATACCGCATCTCAAACTGGTAATATTGATGTAGTGCAATATATAACCAGTCAAGGAGCGGAGCTGGATAGGAGCACTGACGATGGCTGGACAGCACTTGGTTTGGCTTCATTGGGGGGACGTACACCTTTACATCGTCAAAGTTCTCGTTAACGAAGGGGCACAGCTTGACAAATGTAACAAAAACGACAGGACACCCTTGTTTTGTGCTTCTCAAGAAGGCAATCTTGAAGGCGTCGAGCATACCATGAACAAAGGAGCTGGCATCGGAATTGGTCTTAATGGTGGGTTTACAGCTCTTCACATAGCATCATTGAAGGGTCATCTTGGTATTGTCAAATACCTTGCTAGGAAAGGGGCACAGCTTGACAAATGTGACAAAAAAGACATATTCTCAGCGAAGGTGCCGTTTAAATATGTACCTTGCAGGAGTATTTGATTTATCATCGTTTTGCGTTTAATATTTTGATTTTCAAATTCATCTCCTTTTCTACCACAGGTGCCGGCGGACAAAATGGCGTCGGAGCCTAGATGCCTGATGAAAATGGATTCAAGCCTTTTCAAAGCAAATCTCTTTCCAGATTTAGTATAGATTTTTGATTTCTAATTTTGAACTAAAAAATGTATTGTAATGTTAGCAATTAAGTTGTAAACCAGTATATCCTAGATGAGTAATTATATTATGAAATTATTCGATCAAAAATCCGATGTGACGATCCGCAGTCAATACTCAACAGATGATGAATTAGGCAAATGCATTCAAGAAGTCATGTGAAATATAGAAATAGGTCATTTTGGAATATTGAAGCTTTATGAAACAAAATGACAAACCGGCAAACTAATATGCATTACAAATAAATGTATGGTCTACAACTATTAAATGCATTCAAAATTCATCGATAAAATCAGAATATTTTGCAAGTTCTGCACATCATATAAATAATAGAGATAAATACAGCATTTTCATGGTACTTCTATATTAGCCTCATACAAGGAACAACTATTGCACGGTCTTTATATTGATAATTTGTTAATTACTGCTGACATACAAAGGAATGGAACGATTTGGCTTTTCTTCAACAAGGGAAAATCGCAAGACGCTTTTCGTGTAAAAGTTGTTGAACTACTAAAGAAGCCGCACGGTAAATATGCCTTTGAATGTGTTTATGTGTTTTGTAGCAGTTAGAAAGATAAAATGGCCGGATGATGGTGATTGTACAGAGAGTGAGGGAGTGGTAGTGGTAGTGGGTGTGTGTTTTATGTGTGTAATAGTGCACAAGTGTGTGAGTGTAACTGGGTTTTCTACATACGTCTTGTAATATTTTTGTAATTTTTGTAATTTTTCCGTCAGGAGACCAACCATTTCTTTGTTTGTTTGTTTTACTTTAATACCTTATCAACAAAAACCTGTATCCAGCCAAAAGGCTGTTTTAAAGTCTGTTTACAACAAAAGACAACATTAAAGATAACATCAGTAACAATTAAACAATTCTGTACATAAAAAAATGATTACACACAATAAATATAAGGTATGTACAATGAACAAATATGATATATTTAAGTAAAATAATAATATTACGCTTTTATATAGCGCTTAAATCAAATGTCTCTAAACGCTTTACAGATGTAATATTACCCCGGTCGTTGGATTCAATACTTGCCCACTCACACTTTGTGCACAATCTCCACTCCCTGGGGAGCATTCCAGCCAGGCGTTACTAGTACTTGACGCTCAAAAATTGTTTGACCAACAATGACGGTCGCATCCTACCGGGTAGAGAGTAGCAAGTGCAGGTTGATATCTTGCCAAAGGATGTTAGTGCCGTGTCGGGATTCGAACCCTCGACCTTCGAATCTCCAGTCAAGCGCCTTAAACCACTCATCCACGACACTCCTACTAATAGGAGAAGAAAAAAAAAATTACGACCGAAAAGTTCATGGTGCGAAAACGTTACTCAGGTTTTGCTAAGGTCCGTCAAAGTCAATTTTTGAGCGAAGAAAGAGAGCTAACCGTATCGTTAGACCAACTCATAATATGCAAAGAAAGAAGAGTGGAAAGGAAAAGAGGAAGGAATAGAGAGAGAAAACGAGGGATGTATGCATGTGTGTTTGTGTTTAATTTGAACAAAAGTGTGTATTAATACTTGTGTTCTGATGAATATATTTAGTTTACATCCTTAGTTTTTCATTTCTTGACGAGGGGTAAAAATCAAATGTATCGTGTACTCATTTTAAGACACCTGTATTCTTCTATAGATATTCGGTGACTGGTCCCTCAGAAACTAGTCCCAAGCCAGTCATAGAGCATTCATGATTTTACCTGAAGCCTCTTAGTGCATGGTAGATTTGATTTTTTTTATTCAAATTTCATTTTGATATCTTTCTATATTTGATCAACATGGTGTACTGACATATGAGCTACGGCTGGAGCAATGGTTGCGGTTAACAGCGTTGGTGTATTATGTAGATTTAAAAAAATTGTTTTCACTGGCTGCCTGCCGTAGCAACAAACGGAATTGACAAAAGACTTGACTTCGTTTCGTTGACGATCAGACATAGACGAAAGACTTCATACATGGCTGATTGTGAATGAAACGGAGTTAAGTCTTTTGTCAATACTGCTCGTTGCTACGGCAGGCAACCAGAAAAATGATCTTTTTAAATCAAATTATGGAAATGCAAGCATCAATTTGAACAAACATAACTATGTTATTCCTTGCTCAATGTTCCTGATTGAGGTGTCATATGAAAGGCCAGAAACTGAAATTTCTAGAAATGTGAATTTTGTTCGAAATTCAGATACCGCCCGCCAAATGACCTTTTGGTTCCTTCCTTCGAATTGCTTTTAATCACTCATGCGTGAAATATGAATCATATGAGTTGCATCAAATGAAAGAAGAGGATCTAAGCTTTACAAATATGTGTCATTCATTAATTATAATTGTGATTAAGTTATGATAAAACATCAATATTCTCGGTTCCGTTTCTTCTGGGTCGCACGGTATATATAGATATAATTATGTTTACACGTACAAATACATTTACTCAACGATATTCCTACATGTTGAGACATTATAAGGTCTCCAGGTTCAGCTTACCCCCCCCCCCTCTTTCTCTCCCTCTCTCTGTCACTTTCCTCACATCTCTCTGTCTCCATCATATGTCTTTATTTTGTCTCTCTCACTTTCTTTTCCTCTCTATCATTCTTTGCATCTCTGTCGTTCGCTCGCACTCTCCCTTTCTCCATCTCAGTTTCATTTTCGCCTTGTCTCTCTCCTTATTTAAAGGATTTTTCTACCAAGAAATTTACCACTGAGATTTTCGTATCGCCGTGTGTAGTTCTACAACATTTTGCGATTCATCTCCTTCTTTTCTTTCTTTATCTCTTTGGAAAGCAAATATGGAAAGGGAGCAATAATCAGGAAAGATAGTGAGAGGATGGGTTTCGTCTAGGGGATAGGGTGCGATACAAAGAGACTACTTAAAAGGAAATGTAAAAGAAAGCGAAACAAACATGTAGAAAGATATGAAGATGTAGAAAGTCGAACATAAAGAGAGTGAACAAATAGGAAAGGAAAGAAGGGACCAGAGAAGGACAAAGTATGAAGGGGAGAAAGATAGGACGAGGACACCTGAGTAAAACCATTAGGGAAAAGGCTGTACTAGCTTCATAATAATCATTACAAAGAGAAAAAAACTTTTACGTTAATGTTAAAAACACAGACTCTGGTGTTTTGGTGAGGTGCTTCATTTAATATTTCGAGTATTACAAATGATAATTACACAGTAATTGTTAGAATGGACTTAGCCTTTAGGCAACGCAACCATTTTTCTCTCACGTGCTTCGGCATTGTATTTATTTCCACGAGAGTTGCCAAAACTTTTTACGGGTTATTTCTTTACATTTGCTCATGAGTTTAATTTCATTTTCATTTCATTTCATTTCATTTCTTTATTGTGTCCATATAGGATAATTGTTTATATGCACATGAACAATCTTGCTTCTAACATATGAACATTAGAGCAACATATAATTGACATTCATAGGGCCCTGTTTTAGTATACATTTGATATAATATACATGGTCATGATGAATATACAAACATATACATTTAAATACTCTTTCTTCTTCTTCTTCTTCTTCTCTCTTTCTTCTTACATACCCTCCATTTTTTTAAAATTCTTATATGCTCTAATCTGAAGTAGGTATTTTGTGTTAATAATTATTTCTTGATATGGTATAACAGTAGGGGTACAACAGTAAAGTAAGTATACTAAAACAATATATATATATTCGTGTAACATGTCAATGAGGGTCTTTTGCATGGTTTTCACATTCTCTATTCTTTACTGGGTTTCATTAACTACTCTTATGGAAAGTGGAATGAATTAATGCGGCGACTAGTTCTTGCTTTAACAGATCTCAATCTTCGTCCGCTTCTCAGGTGTATGTACTGGTCATTAAGGGGGTGGGTAAGATCAGACATAATGGGTAGGGCCTTAGATACTCTTTCCTTACAGACTTCATCTAGGTCATCAGTATGGTTCATTATTTTGCTGGCTTGTTTTACAACCCTCCTCAGCTTTTGTTTGTCACTTTGCCTTGCATTGTTAAACCGGATAATGAAATCAAATGTAATAGTACTCTGAATTATCGACTGGTAAAAGAGAAACAGAATTCTATCGTTCACATGAAACTACTTTAACTTTCTAAGAAAATATAAGTGCTGGTTGCATTTTTTTAATGTGCGCTTTGACTTGTCTTCCCAAGACAGCTTATTGTCGATTTCTGTACCTAGGTATATATAACTGTCAACATTCTCAATGGTATCATCATTAAAGTATACAGGTCTATCAATGGGTTCAAAAGCTTTCTTTTGCCTAAAGTCAAAAACAATTTCTTTTGTTTTCTTTGAGTTCAGGAGTAAATAGTTTTCCCTACACCAATTTTCGAACATGGAAATGGTAGCTCTGTAATCAAGTTCATTTTCCGTTTCAATCAATCCTACTATTATTGTATCATCTGCATATTTAAGTATGTGAACAGATGGAGAATTAGATATACAGTCATTGGTGTACAGGGTATACATATATATATATATATATATATGATATATTTAAATAAAACCCTATCAGGTACATTACGTGGACATCATAACAAAATCTTGAATTGTCACTAAATGATTAATGTTGAAGAGGTTTAGTCTAACTATTTAGACCTTTTCCCAAATTGATTGAACCAGAGGAGATAATGGCCCTTCATTAAGTCGGACAGCCAGCTTTTTCGATGTTCCATGTTTCTCTAACTCTGTCCTCGAGCCCCTTAGAAAGGGAAAATATTTGTGTCTGTGATTGTAAGAAGTCGAGAAGCATACATGTAATCAACGCAAGGACCTTTTCTTTATATTTGCCCCCCCCTCCCATCCTTTGTACATCATACACGTTTGAAAGACAGTCAATATTTTAGCAAATTGAAAAGGAATTATTTTGCATTAACCTGTCTTATCTGCTTGAAAGGCCTAACAAAGTTTAGACCGATATGGATTGGTTTGTGTGTGAAAAAAATCAATTTGCTTCCTTAGTGAAATACAAACACATTTCCAAAACAGATGCCATGATTATAAAAAAATATTAATTTTTTTTTTAGCTGAATATCCATTCCTCTAACTGATTAAATTAGTTTCAAGATAACAAATGGTGCTAAATCTTGTCAAAACCACCCCAAACAAATCATAATTCCACTGTAGTTGAATAAGTATACAATACACTTAAATTATTGAACTATATGAAATCATATGAAATTACCTGAAGATTTTTCAAAATACTTAACAAAAATAAACCGAAGGTAATTTCTATAGCCATGTCCATACATTTTTCCGAAAATTATGATTAACACAAGATGTATCATTAAATTGTTGTTATCATGTTCATGAAATATAATATATTATATTCATACATCACATAGCGCGAACACTTGGGTGAGATTTAAGACGTTATACTATGTTAAATACTTTCCTACCAATGGTCACTGGAATTCCAACCCGCATGTTACATACACACATGCATTACATGATCATTAAATGATTTGTATGGTCTTGTTGTATTGAAAATTAACCCTGATTTGATTTTTCGAAAGTCTAAGCGATCGTCTATTTAATGTCGGTTCTAGAATTGCCTAACTTACCTCTTCCTCTTTTTTCAAAATCTTTTCACGGTACCTTTACGCCATTTTATGTGCAAACTGAAAAAAAAAACAAAATACAGAATGGACCAATTAAACAAATTACCCTAAATAACTTTTTGTCTCACCCGAGTAATTCTATGCCAAAATGAATTAGGTTGCTTTGCAACTCTACTGCTATGATTCTTGCTACTTTCTTACATATGTTTGTAACTACTCACTTGCGTGTTGGTAACAAATACACAATGCAAGTTACCAGTTTTGGAGGGAAATTCATTTCCACTGGATTCCCCAAAACTGAAGTCACACTCTAGGATTCCAATTCACGATTGAACTTTATCTTAACCCGTGTTTTTTTTACCAAATAACTTTATTTTGCGAAGAGGTGTTAGTCCCGGGATCATAAAGTACGCAATGCATATCGTGGGAAAGAAATCAAGGCTATCACCCCTGACAATAGTCTTTATCAAGACGTTTATTTTTGTTTTCTTCTTTTGCTTCTTGTGTTTTGATAAAGAGCACAATCGTGATATAGTCCGTTGTAATACCACATTTTGTCCCACTACCAGTTATAGGAAGTGGGATAGCTCGAGTGTAAAACATATTTGAGACATATAAAACATGATGACAATACACGAAACCAAAGTTCCGCAACTTTTCGAGCTTCTTTAGTCTCAGTTAAACAAGATTCAAGATTCAAGATTCAAGATTTATTCATTCCATTCAATAAAAAAAATATATGTATATAAAAGATAATACAAGTGTAAACAAGAAAAGAAAAAGAAATACAAGTTATACAAACATCAGAATGTCACTAATCAGTACATTTAAAGGTAAAGAAATCAAATGGAATTTGGGTCACTGCAAAAGTTCAAATAAATTTGAACTTGTCGAGGCTGTGCCAAAGGTTTGAATTAAAATATTTTTGCAATAGATAACTACATGTATGTACATAAATAATTTACTGGACAATAACAAAACAATACAAAACGAAACAAATATATATATATATAAGTGAAGAAGGAACAAAAAACAAAAAAATGAAATTCTTTTTATCACATAAAATAGTATACAGGGGTTATGTACTCGCTAATAAATAAGATTTGAGTTTCCTTTTAAATCCATTAAAATTTCTAGTTTGACATATTTCCTGAGGGAGTGCATTCCAGACAAGAGGTGCAGTATGTTTAAAAGAAAAGGACACACAGTTTGTTGTACATTTGAATATATGAAATTTCTCTCTATGACGAGTGTTATAGTTATGGATTTCATTGTTAAAAGTTAATAGCATTTGCAGATTTTCAGGCAGTGATGTGTAAACATATCTAAAGAGCATTAATCCTACTAAATACTTATTAAGCTGATATATATCAAGTACTTTCAGTTTGAGAAATAAAGGTTTAGAATGTGCATGGAAATCAGATAAAGTACAGCATCTAACTACTCTCTTTTGTAATTTTAAAAATTTATCTAACTTTGATGGATATGTAATTCCCCAAACAATATTTCCATAACTAAGATGAGGCAAAACCAATGTATTATATAGTAGAATAAGAATTTCTTTAGGTAAGAGATAACGTAGTTTGCTAATGATACCAACACCTTTTGAAGTCTTATTAGTTACGGCAAGAATTTGGCTATTCCAAGATAAATTTTCATCAATTTTCATCAATTTCCACGCACGAACGGAAAAATACAAAGGAAAAGCAGCAAAAGAAACTTAATCAGATTCGCAGTAGTAAAAGCAACACTAGAATTGTCTAAGTCACTCTGAATTCAAATTCCAGATTAAAATTCAATAAATAAAGTATGTGGCATGCCTTTGTCTTGCAAATAAATGTCATAGCATAAAAATCAGGCAAATGGAATCCAAATTTTTCAATGGAATGCTTACGTGTTTGTTTGTTTTTGCCGCGTTTTTCTCCTCCTCAACGTCGATCGACGTATCAAGGGGTAAGGTCTCGCTGTCTTGATCCATGTCGCCTTTGGTGTTGGCACTGGTTACGCCCACAAGAATGATCAGAAGAAACGCAGCAATGATGAGCTTTGATGCCATTTCTATTTTAAACCTAAGATAATGGAAAACCCACGTTGTGTTAGAGGCGTTATTTCCTTCACGTGATTAACAGAACTAGCTAATCATGAAAAATAAGTTGGCTCAATAATTTATTGCAATGTTGTAATGATCATTTTACATTCACTTTGTGTAGGATACATGTCATGTCAAAATCAGTGTCGAGCGAATCACAGAACATTAGCCGGGCCCCGTCCACATAGTCGACAAGAATTTTGATTGTAATAATGAAATAATAATTTTAAAAACCCAGACAGAAACACAGAAACAAACAAACAATAAATCTGTACGAAATGAGCAGTGCCTACTTTGATTTGAATTAGTGGCATGTGGTCGAGTAAAATTTACATTCTTGAATATCGCAGGGAGTAATACAGTCGATATAACGCCTCGTATAGAGTAGCGGGCAATTATAATTGACGCAATTCAGTCAGTATGCTGGGTAATGTCCCTCGCTACGGCGTTAAATAATGTCCCTCGCTACGGCGTTAAATAATGGTAACCAGTTCAGTTAGACTCAATTACAAAAAAACAAAAACAAAAAAACGTTTCATATATTAGGTTTTTATGAATTTGTTATAGTTTTTTTTAAATAAAAGGTGTTAAAAGAGTAAACAGAGAATACAAGGCTACATATTGAGCGATAAAATACAGGCTTTTGTAACTATTTGTTTCTCCGCTTCCCTTGTCCTACCGTGCTCACAAAACAAGGCTATATCAATAATTAACTATCGAAGAACTCTCTAAAACTCTTCTGCACCATAACTGCCTGAGATTGTCATATCACTCCGCATTACAACATACAAATCTGAACTGCATGTAGTTTTACTCAGTGGCGGATCCAGGGCCCCCCCCCTCCCCTTGAGAAAAAAAATCATGTAAAATCACGTGATTTTTACCTTTTTGGGGGGTTGGGCCCCCCCCCCCTGGCGCTCAAGGGGGGGGGGGGGTGCAAATTGAAATTTTTTTGAGGATAAAAAAAAAAAAAATGTGCTCACTACCGTCGAGTTATGGTATGTTGTTTCTTAATTATGGTCCATATAGCTTTTTGAGCAAATGCTCAACCGTGTATAATATTTTGATTATGATCTACACGTCCATGAATTTTAACTCGTGATTAAAAATGTGGATATTCTATAACCTTCACATTTTGTCTCATTTACATATAGATATAACTTTCCTTGGCCACAGAAACCAACTCTCCTTCAAACACAAGTGCCATATGGTATTACTTTATCTCCCATGCCAGTGTGGAGCGTGTGTGTAGCGCGTTGTAACAGCAAGGAAAAGGCGCTGTATCAAATATCTTTTGGATGGATGGATGTATTTGGGTATTTTACAGACTTGTATCAATCAGATATGATTATTTACGTCTGGGGACCGACCTTTTAACGTCACCGTCCGAGAGACGTAACTAAGATTTAAACTTGCGTTCTCGGGTGAATTAGTTTGTAACTTCCATTGTTAGCTGGATTAACAAGACAGTGTAACATTATGTGTAACATATGTCCTGTTTAAAGCCTTAGGCGCCTTGGATTAATTATCATGCGCGAGAAGCTGCAGCCTTTTAACCTGATAGCGCATGCATAAAAACTGTATTGAGTTAACCCGGATGCGCGATTTGCCCACGAAAAGCCGCATTGTGTGTGTCCGAAGACCGTGACGTCTTTTTCAAGCAAGAAAAACAGCGATTAATTTTCAACCCATTGAAAGATTCGTCATACTTGTTTAGCTCCCTTCGCGGCTAAACTAAGTTATTTTATCTTAGCTTGAGTTCGTGTCTAATTAGCACTGTACTCTGTATGTTTGGAATGGATCATTATGCACAACCAAAACACCGTATAAAAGGGTTGTTTACAAATAATAAGACCTGTTTAAAAAATTTAACAAGCTGTTGTATTGTAATGAACGGTTAGCATTTTAAACAACGTTTTATCTGTGTATTATAACCGAATGAATATTTAAAAAGTAGATTTTTCGGGGAGGTAACTTGGAGGTGTCAATATAGACACACGGGTTATGGGAGCCCCATTCAAATTTAATTCTCCAGCAATACATGGAAATAAAGACTTTTTTCTCTCTCTCGCCGGTATAAACAATTGCGTGCTGGCCATAAAGCCAATGTGTTGATTCATGAATTCCTGTTTGGAGACTATGCTATTCCATTGTCATTTAACTCATAGAGGCAAAACACATTTTACGGAAGGTTTAAAAAAAAAATTTCCTTGAACTTGGTATAAAGCCCTCTCCAAAGAAAATATTTTCTCTTGCTCCTGTTCATCTCTTTACCTCCCTCTCTTCTCTTTCTCTCTCTTTTCTCCCTCTCTTTTGTTTCTTCACTGGCCACCCATTATGGGTGCAGTCTGCCTCCCTATCCGCATTCTGCCCCGTGCCCCCCCCTCCCCCCGTACGCTAGTGTTTCTACGGCTTATTATTATCATTATAATGATCATCATCATATTATTATTATCATTATTTAGATGGGGAGGGTGATGAATAATGAAAGAAAAGCAATGAATTATAAAAATCCGTTTATAATCGTTTAAAAATTTGGGTTGATTTTACTCTTCCATTTAATAAATCTCATTAAAATGTGAAAACTGCACTCATTATTTTTTCTTCCTCCCTCCCCCAAGTATACTAATGTGTATCCGGTTTTTTTTTGTTAGGTGGGGGTAATGGAAGGAAGGTAACAAATCATTGATTGACATTCGTTTAGAAATTTGCGTTCATTTTGCTCACATCACAAACGAAATCTTATTAAGATAAATCAATACTCTTGCACAAGATTCAAGATTACGATTCAAGATACTTTATTTCTCCAATCGTGCAAAATATAAACTAACATTATCAATTGCTCCTGTTTGTTGTACTTTCATATTACTCATTATCAGCGCCCAAAATACACGGGGGCGATGGGCAATTCGCCACCGTGAGTTCCATAATCGCCCCCGTCAGGTTGCCCACGGGGGCGATTGCAAAATTAAAAGTCGCCCCCGTGGAATTATAAAATAAAGATTATCTTTTCTTATATAACTTTAACACAAAATGGCGCTTTCTCTCCCAGCTCTATGCATTACCGATACAATCAACGGAAGCTCGCAGTGCAGCTAATGCGGCCGTCAGCAGTGGCTATACTGCGCCGGTAGTACCGATGTGCACGCTGACGCCCATTATCTGCTGGAGCTGGAGACGATCGCGCAAGGACTGAAACATGGAGAAGTATTTCGTTGTGAAAAGAATCCTCCGAAATATGGTTGTTCTAAAAGAACAACAAATAATGTAACTCGACCAATAAATAAATATTGAGAAGAAGATCAGCAAAGATGTTGCAGGGACGTTTCGTTGTACCGTTCTCGAAAAATAATCCTTGTCTGAATTCATTTTACCCCCTCACCCCGTCCGTGCGAAGCGCGGACGCTTTGACGTTTCATTAAATCAGTAGAGAAAGAAGACGAAAATATGAAAATAATATTTTGCCTTGATTAAGAAAATTTGAAAATTGTATCAGTATTAAACAGGGAGAAGGAAAGGGGAGGAAATTAATCAAAACAAACATTGAAGAATCCAATTCAGTGCTCTTTCGTGATGCATACGAATGAAACTACATACAAAGGTGAAATAATAAATTGAAGAGCGATGATGAATCAATTCTTTGACGTTGATTGATTGAATAAAAAATAATGAAACAATATGGTCTGAGGGTCATATATCTTCGAATATTAGAAAGTTTCATCCACCATCGTGTTGTTGAACGCTATTTGCAATTTAATTTTAATGCGGTGACTTGTCGGTTACGAGCAGAAGGTCATTTCAGGCATCTATATTCTTTAATACTATCAACAGATATCTGGATATAGACACTTCAAGCTACGAGTCAGAAAGTATATCATCATCTCACAGAATTCTACTCGAACACCGCATCGAAATTCTTTTCACCCTTTTTTTTCTTCTTCCTCTTTTTTGGTCCCTTTTAGCTCTTGTTGGCGGGAAAATTGCAACTGATATCCCCCTTCTTTTCTTTACTTCTTCCTTAATTTTCCTTTGCTTTATCTCCTCTGCAATGACTGGTCCCTCAGAAACTAGTGCTGAGCCGGCAGTCACAGAGAATTCACGATTTCAAGTGATGCCTGTTAGTGCATTGTACATTAGATTTTTCTCTACATTTCATTTAAAAATCTTGTCATATTTGATAAATATGGTGCATTGGCATATGGGCTATGGTTGGAGCGTTGGATGCGTTGAACAGTGTTGGTGTATTATGTGGATTTATCATATTCATATTCTGAATATTTTCAGCGAATTGAATGTTATTGAAAAGGATGCAATTCATGGTTGTACTCGATAGTTCTCACTTAACATATTCTCTCCCTCTCTCCCTGTCTTGCATAAAGAAAATATGAAAATAATATTTTGCCTTGATTAAGAAAAATTGAAAATTGCATCAGTGTTAAATAGAGAGAAGAAAAGGGGAGGACATTAATCAAAACAAACATTGAAGAATCCAATTCAGTGTTCTTTCGTGATGCATAAGAATGAAAGTACATACAAAGGTGAAATAATAAATTGAAGAGCGATGATGAATCAATTCTTTGACGTTGATTGATTGAATAAAAAATAATGAAACAATATGGTCTGAGGGTCATATATCTTCGAATATTAGAAAGTTTCATCCACCATCGTGTTGTTGAACACTATTTGCAATTTAATTTTAATGCGGTGACTTGTCGGTTACGAGCAGAAGGTCATTTCAGGCATCTATATTCTATAATACTATCAACAGATATCTGGATATAGACACTTCAAGCTACGAGTCAGAAAGTATATCATCATCTCACAGAATTCTACTCGAACACCGCATCGAAATTCTTTTCACCCTTTTTTTCTTCTTCCTCTTTTTTTGGTCCCTTTTAGCTCTTGTTGGCGGGAAAATTGCAACTGATATCCCCCTTCTTTTCTTTACTTCTTCCTTAATTTTCCTTCACTTTATCTCCTCTGCAGTGACTGGTCCCTCAGAAACTAGTGCTGAGCCGGCAGTCACAGAGAATTCACGATTTCAAGTGATGCCTGTTAGTGCATTGTACATTAGATTTTTCTCTACATTTCATTTAAAAATCTTGTCATATTTGATAAATATGGTGCATTGGCATATGGGCTATGGTTGGAGCGTTGGATGCGTTGAACAGTGTTGGTGTATTATGTGGATTTATCATATTCATATTCTGAATATTTTCAGCGAATTGAATGTTATTGAAAGGATGCAATTCATGGTTGTACTCGATAGTTCTCACTTAACATATTCTCTCCCTCTCTCCCTGTCTTGCATAAAGAAAATATGAAAATAATATTTTGCCTTGATTAAGAAAAATTGAAAATTGCATCAGTGCTAAATAGAGAGAAGAAAAGGGGAGGACATTAATCAAAACAAACATTGAAGAATCCAATTCAGTGTTCTTTCGTGATGCATAAGAATGAAAGTACATACAAAGGTGAAATAATAAATTGAAGAGCGATGATGAATCAATTCTTTGACGTTGATTGATTGAATAAAAAATAATGAAACAATATGGTCTGAGGGTCATATATCTTCGAATATTAGAAAGTTTCATCCACCATCGTGTTGTTGAACACTATTTGCAATTTAATTTTAATGCGGTGACTTGTCGGTTACGAGCAGAAGGTCATGCAAGCACCTACCTCATAATCCGCCCTTCTATTGTTCGAGTTTATAACCATGACAACGAACTCTACCTTTGGCCACGTTCATTGTTCCTCTTACGTAACATAGATGTAGATAGGCCTCAGACATAACTCTTTTTCGCATAATCATTCTATATACCGGTAGTGTTTGTAGTGTCGTTTGTGTTTGTATATACTTTGTCAATATACTTACACACTATTATTGTCAAAATTGCCAATACTACCAAACTATTACGTTTTCCCTATCATCTTCCGCTCTAGAATCCTATTATTTATTTATTTTTATTTGTTGGGTCCTTTTTATGTTTTTCTTGTCTCTCTCTCTTCAAGATTTCTTCTGTTTTTGTAGGGGTATTTATGCTGTTAATTTTTGTATAAATAAACGAGAAATCGTTATTCTTTCTCTTATAATGTTGTCCACCTTCTTCTATAGATAACCCCTTTGTGCTAAAGTATAATGTCCGATGTATATAACGTCTGTCAATAACATACAATGAACGTATAATTTTATTTTGATGCAACCGAGATTTTTATTTTTATTTAGGAGTACGTCGAATTGTGATCTCATTTAAAACCTTTGTACACGGCACGCGCGGGTACAGCGTACGATGCATGAGCCTTGGCCTTATATGGTCATTGACGCCTATTCCCCGGTGGGGTCACTCAATGTGAATTAGGGACCGCATGATCGTTACCAAAATCGCGGAAAAGGGGTCAATTTCAAGCAATGTCCGCGGACAAAATATTCCTCGAAATATAGAAAATAGGGGTGCACAGGTGTCTTCGAAATTGATAAATAGGGGTCAGGAAAAGGGAAAAGAGAAAACCGGGAAGACAAATCCAACGCGCTCGCGTCGCTCATTTCGATATCTATAGAAAAAAAATCCTCCACATTATGCAATATAATATGCACGTACCGAATACGTACCGGGCCGGCCACATGATTTAACATGGTAATTAGCATCATTGGCTCTAAATCGTCGATGACAATATGCTAGAATAAATCAACAGAACGCAGCAGAGCACACATACCTCCCTACAGGCGCGTACGCAGGGGGGGGGGGGGGGGGGGGGTTTGGGGGGTTAAACCCCCCCTTTGGTATTTTTATGTGTATAAACCCCCCCTAAAAAAACCTGAAACCCCCCCCCCTTTGTATTTTTTTTTTTTTTTTTTTTTTTTTATTATTTAAAAAAAAAAAAAAAAAAAAAAAAAAAAATTATCCCCATGAATGACCTAAAACAGGTGACCTTACCCCCCTCCCAACGGAGCAAAATGTCAAATTTTCAAATTTCGAGGTCAAAAAAAAAAGAAAAAAAGTGTCCTCTTACCCCCCCCCCCCCCCCCCCCCCCCCCCCCCCCCCCCCCCCCCCCCCCCCCCCCCCCCCCCCCCCGCTTATTCAGCGGTCGGCTGAGTCGTTGCGAAATTTTCGGCCCGATTTATGAATGTTAAAACCCCCCCCTTGAAAAAATCCTGCGTACGCGCCTGCCTCCCTAACTCATTCAACTGTAAAGGATATCTAGAAATCAGTGGAACTATAGCCTATCAGGCGCCCGGGCAGCCCGGTAGGCCTATGGAGCAGCTCCACCGCCTTAGCTCCGCCTAGGGGCTCGCCTGCATTGCATCGGAGCTACCTGGTGCATGCAATTGTGGCCTGGACCAGAGTTACCCTGCAGTTAATTTGTTAAATTTGATCCAATCGCAAATAACAATTTAAAAAATGAGGTGGCTGAAGTTTATGTTTACTTTGAAATATAATTTTTTGTATGGTTTTTCAGCTGTCTTAATATTAAATTGCAAGAGCTGCAATTAGCCGTAGTTCTACATAATTTTTATTTTATTTCTACTGGACTATAGCCTATCATTTTCCTTTGCTGCTGCGCTGGTCAACGTGCAAGTGCATAGATGCAAAATTAGTGGGCGGGATTTAACGTAAACTTTCACAAATAAAAAAAAAAAAATATGTACAATGGTATTACCATGGCTTTCAGTACCATGGTTCTTATGGTGGTTAGGAATTTGGACAAAGATCCATGGTAACCATGGTGAGAACCATGGTTACCATATTCTTATTTGGACAAAGATCAATGGTAACCATGGTACTGATATCCATATGGTTACCATAGGGAGCGAACATTTGGAAACATTTGCTGTTAAAGGCTTTAAACAGGACATATGTTACACATAATGTTACACTGTCTTGTTAATCAAGCTAACAATGGAAGTTACAAACTGATTCACCCGAGAACGCAAGTTCGAATCTTAGTTACGTCTCTCATATTGCTCCGATTGTCTCATTGTCGCTCGCATGAAAATTGCCAGCACAAACCACTGACCTCTACCTCCTGAACGGATCATCGCCCATTCCCATTCACTATACGTTACGTACTAAAAGGCTGTATTGTCTGACCGTTCATGAATATTCATGTTTTTGCTAAACTCGGCAAAATGTTTGCTTTTACTCAATGGAAAAATTACGGTGGGGGTTGGATGAAATGGACATAATGAAATAGGCAGAAGTGATCTATGATAATTCATGCGTTTTATGTTTCGTGTGCTCGACCTATAATCTTCAAATCGCTTGGTAAACTGAGTCCAAAGTTAGACTTGTTTCACATGTGTATTATAGGCAATGACGAGCTTGCAACCTATTTTGAAAAATTACGGTGGGTGAACTTTCAAAAGTCAATGAGACATGAGGGCTCAAATGAAAGAGCTAGTGATAACGTACGTCGGGGTGGATGTGCTTTTCGTTTAAACAAAAAAATGAATTTTTAACGATTTTTTTAAGAAACGTCCATAGGCTAACATGTTAGGCTGCTGACGCTGACCATGCTCTGACGATAGGGGGCGTCGTGAAATGAGACTAAACGGAGCCATATGCGAATGGTGACGTTAAAAGGTCGGTCCCCAGACGTAAATAATCATATCTGAATGATACAAGTCTGTAAAAACCCCAAATACATCCATCCATCCGAAAGATATTTGATACAGCGCCTTTTCCTTGCTGTTACAACGCGCTACACACACGCTCCACAATGGCATGGGAGATAAAGTAATACCATATGGCACTTGTGTTTGAAGGAGAATTGGTTTATGTGGCCAAGGAAAGTTTTATCTATATGTAAATGAGACAAAATGTGAAGGTTATATAATATCCACATTTTTAATCACGAGTTAAAATTCATGGACGTGTAGATCATAATCAAAATATTATACACGGTTGAGCATTTGCTCAAAAAGCTATATAGACCATGATTAAGAAACAACATACCATAACTCAACGGTCTCCAATTCCATTGATAGCAGCTTTAGAGAGGATCTTCTACAGATATCAATAATTTCCTTAGATCTGACAACACCAAGAAGGTAAATGTTTTCCATTTAATAGCATTATATATCAATTATAGAAAGCGTTTTGCAACACCGTTTAAACAAAAAGGATTTTGAAAGAACGAGTAAAACTACATGCAGTTCAGATTTGTATGTTGTAATGCGGAGTGATATGACAATCTCAGGCAGTTATGGTGCAGAAGAGTTTTAGAGAGTTCTTCGATAGTTAATTATTGATATAGCCTTGTTTTGTGAGCACGGTAGGAAAAGGGAAGCGGAGAAACAAATAGTTACAAAAGCCTGTATTTTATCGCTCAATATGTAGCCTTGTATTCTCTGTTTACTCTTTTAACACCTTTTATTAAAAAAAAAACTATAACAAATTCATAAAAACCTAATATACGAAACGTTTTTTTGTTTTTGGTTTTTTGTAATTGAGTCTAACTGAACGGGTTACCATTATTTAACGCCGTAGCGAGGGATATTACCCAGCATACTGACTGAATTGCGTCAATTATAATTGCCCGCTACTCTACACGAGGCGTTATATCGACTGTATTACTCCCTGCGATATTCAAGAATGTAAATTTTACTCGTCCACATGCCACTAATTCAAATCAAAGTAGGCACTGCTCATTTCGTACAGATTTATTGTTTGTTTGTTTCTGTGTTTTTGTCTGGGTTTTTAAAATTATTATTTCATTATTACAATCAAAATTCTTGTCGACTATATGGACAGGGCCCGGCTAATGTTCTGTGATTCGCTCGACACTGATTTTGACATGACATGTATCCTACACAAAGTGAATGTAAAATGATCATTACAACATTGCAATAAATTATTGAGCCAACTTATTTTTCATGATTAGCTAGTTCTGTTAATCACGTGAAGGAAATAACGCCTCTAACACAACGTGGGTTTTCCATTATCTTAGGTTTAAAATAGAAATGGCATCAAAGCTCATCATTGCTGCGTTTCTTCTGATCATTCTTGTGGGCGTAACCAGTGCCAACACCACAGGCGACATGGATCAAGACAGCGAGACCTTTCCCCTGGATACGTCGATCGACGTTGAGGAGGAGAAAAAACGCGGCAAAAACCAACAAGAACGTAAGCATTCCATTGAAAAATTTGGATTCCATATGCCTGATTTTTATGCTATGACATTTATTTGCAAGACAAAGGCATGCCACATACTTTATTTATTGAATTTTAATCTGGAATTTGAATTCAGAGTGACTTAGACAATTCTAGTGTTGCTTTTACTACTGCGAATCTGATTAAGTTTCTTTTGCTGCTTTTCCTTTGTATTTTTCCGTTCGTGCGTGGATTGTTTAACTGAGACTAAAGAAGCTCGAAAAGTTGCGGAACTTTGGTTTCGTGTATTGTCATCATGTTTTATATGTCTCAAATATGTTTTACACTCGAGCTATCCCACTTCCTATAACTGGTAGTGGGACAAAATGTGGTATTAGAACGGACTATATCACGATTGTGCTCTTTATCAAAACACAAGAAGCAAAAGAAGAAAACAAAAATAAACGTCTTGATAAAGACTATTGTCAGGGGTGATAGCCTTGATTTCTTTCCCACGATATGCATTGCGTACTTTATTATCCCGGGACTAACCCCTCTTCGCAAAATAAAGTTATTTGGTAAACAAAAACACGGGTTAAGATAAAGTTCAATCGTGAATTGGAGTCCTAGAGTGCGACTTTAGTTTTGGGGAATCCAGTGGAAATGAATTTCCCTCCAAAACTGGTAACTTGCATTGTGTATTTGTTACCAACACGCAAGTAAGTAGTTACAAACATATGTAAGAAAGTAGCAAGAATCATAGCAGTAGAGTTGCAAAGCAACCTAATTCATTTTGGCATAGAATTATTCGGGTGAGACAAAAAGTTATTTGGGATAATTTGTTTAACTGGTCCATTCTGTATTTTGTTTTTGTTTCAGGTTGCACAATAGATGGCGTAGAGGTACCGTGTGAAGATTTGGAAGAAAGAGGAAGAGGTAAGTTAGGCAATTCTAGAACCGACATTAAATAGACGATCGCTTAGTCTTTCGAGAAATCAAATCAGGGTTAATTTTCAATACAACAAGACCATACAAATCATTTAATGATCATGTAATGCATGTGTGTATGTAACATGCGGTTTGGAATTCCAGTGACCATTGGTAGGAAAGTATTTAACATAGTATAACGTCTTAAATCTCACCCAAGTGTTCGCGCTATGTGATGTATGAATATAATATATTATATGTCATGAACCTGATAACAACAATTTAATGATACATCTTGTGTTAATCATAATTTTCGGAAAAATGTATGGACATGGCTATAGAAATTACCTTCGGTTTATTTTTGTTAAGTATTTTGAAAAATCTTCAGGTAATTTCATATGATTTCATATAGTTCAATAATTTAAGTGTATTCAGGCGCGTACGCAGGATTTTTTCAAGGGGGGGGGGGGGGTTTTAACATTTATAAATCGGTCCGAAAATTTCGCAACGACTCAGCCAGCCGCTGAATAAGCGGGGGGGGGGGGGGGGTAAGAGGACACATTTTTTTTTTTTTTGGTCACAAAAAAATCGCAACGACTCAGCCGACCGCTGAATAAGCGGGGGGGGGGGGGGGGGGGGGGGGGGGGGGGGGGGGGGGGGGGGGGGGTAAGAGGACACTTTTTTTTTTTTTTTGGTCTCCAAATTTGGAAATTTGACATTTTGCTCCGTTGGGGGGGGGGGTAAGGTCACCTTTTTTAGGTCGGCCATGGGAATAATTTTTTTTTTTTTTTTTTTTTTTTTAATTAAAAAAAAAAAAAAAAAAAAAAAAAAAATCCAAAAGGGGGGGGGTTTTAGGTTTTTTTTAGGGGGGTTTACACACAAAAAATTTCCAAAGGGGGGGTTTAACCCCCCAAACCCCCCCCCCCTGCGTACGCGCCTGAGTGTATTGTATACTTATTCAACTACAGTGGAATTATGATTTGTTTGGGGTGGTTTTGACAAGATTTAGCACCATTTGTTATCTTGAAACTAATTTAATCAGTTAGAGGAATGGATATTCAGCTAAAAAACAAATTAATATTTTTTTTATAATCATGGCATCTGTTTTGGAAATGTGTTTGTATTTCACTAAGGAAGCAAATTGATTTTTTCACACACAAACCAATCCATATCGGTCTAAACTTTGTTAGGCCTTTCAAGCAGATAAGACAGGTTAATGCAAAATAATTCCTTTTCAATTTGCTAAAATATTGACTGTCTTTCAAACGTGTATGATGTACAAAGGATGGGAGGGGGGGGGGGGCAAATATAAAGAAGAGGTCCTTGCGTTGATTACATGTATGCTTCTCGACTTCTTACAATCACAGACACAAATATTTTCCCTATCTAAGGGGCTCGAGGACAGAGTTAGAGAAACATGGAACATCGAAAGAGCTGGCTGTCCGACTTAATGAAGGGCCATTATCTCCTCTGGTTCAATCAATTTGGGAAAAGGTCTAAATAGTTAGACTAAACCTCTTCAACATTAATCATTTAGTGACAATTCAAGATTTTGTTATGATGTCCACGTAATGTACCTGATAGGGTTTTATTTAAATATATCATATATATATATATATATATATATATATATATATGTATACCCTGTACACCAATGACTGTATATCTAATTCTCCATCTGTTCATATACTTAAATATGCAGATGATACAGTAATAGTAGGATTGATTGAAACGGAAAATGAACTTGATTACAGAGCTACCATTTCCATGTTCGAAAATTGGTGTAGGGAAAACTATTTACTGCTGAACTCAAAGAAAACAAAAGAAATTGTTTTTGACTTTAGGCAAAAGAAAGCTTTTGAACCCATTGATAGACCTGTATACTTTAATGATGATACCATTGAGAATGTTGACAGTTATAGATACCTAGGTACAGAAATCGACAATAAGCTGTCTTGGGAAGACAAGTCAAAGCGCACACTAACAAAATGCAACCAGCACTTATATTTTCTTAGAAAGTTAAAGTAGTTTCATGTGAATGATAGAATTCTGTTTCTCTTTTACCAGTCGATAATTCAGAGTACTATTACATTTGATTTTATTATCCGGTTTAACAATGCAAGGCAAAGTGACAAACAAAAGCTGAGGAGGGTTGTAAAACAAGCCAGCAAAATAATGAACCATACTGTTGACCTAAATGAAGTCTGTAAGGAAAGAGTATCTAAGGCCCTACCCATTATGTCTGATCTTACCCACCCCCTTAATGACCAGTACATACACCTGAGAAGCGGACGAAGATTGAGATCTGTTAAAGCAAGAACTAGTCGCCGCATTAATTCATTCATTCCACTTTCCATAAGAGTAGTTAATGAAACCCAGTAAAGAATAGAGAATGTGAAAACCATGCAAAAGACCCTCATTGACATGTTACACGAATATATATTGTTTTAGTATACTTACTTTACTGTTGTACCCCTACTGTTATACCATATCAAGAAATAATTATTAACACAAAATACCTTCTTCAGATTAGAGGATATAAGAATTAAAACAAAAATGGAGGGTATGTAAGAAGAACGAGAGAAGAAGAAGAAGAAGAAGAAGAAGAAGAAGAAAGAAGAAGAAGGAGAAAGAGTATTTAAATGTATATGTTTGCATATTCATCATGACCATGTATATTATATCAAATGTATACTAAAACAGGACCCTATGAATGTCAATTATATGTTGTTCCTATGTTCATATGTTAAAGCAAGATTGTTCATGTGCATATAAACAATTATCCTATATGGACACAATAAAGAAATGAAATGAAATGAAATGAAAATGAAATTAAACTCATGAGCAAATGTAAGGAAATAACCCGTAAAAAGTTTTGGCAAAAAAAATGGTTGCGTTGCCTAAAGGCTAAGTCCATTTTAACAATTACTGTGTAATTATCATTTGAAATGCTCGAAATATTAAATGAAGCACCTCACCAAATCATCACAGTCGGTGTTCCTAACATTAACGTAAAAGTTTTTGTTTTTTGTAATGATTATTATGAAGCTAGTACAGCCTTTTCCCTAATGGTTTTACTCAGGTGTCCTCGTCCTATCTTTCTCCCCCCTTCATACTTTGTCCTTCTCTGGTCCCTTCTTTCTTTTCCTATTTGTTCACTCTCTTTACGTTCCACTTTCTACATCTTCATATCTTTCTACATGTTTGTTTCACTTTCTTTTACTTTTCCTTTTAAGTTGTCTCTTTGTATCGCACCCTATCCCCTAGACGAAACCCATCCTCTCATTACCTTTCCTGATTATTGCTCCCTTTCCATATTTTCTGTCTCACCCTTTCTCTCTTTCTACTTGTTTTTCTATCAATCATTTTCATTCTTTTTCACTGCCCGACATTTCTGTGCTTTTCTCAATGTCTGTTTCCCCTCCCCTCTCCTTCATTTTCCCTTCTTTTTGACTTATTGACTCATGCTCTTTAGCCATTCGACTCCCACCCCCTCCACCAAGTAATTTTTTTTTCTAGAATGCGTCTTCCTTAGCATCAAAGAGATAAAGAAAGAAAAGAAGGAGATGAATCGCAAAATGTTGTAGAACTACACATGGCGATACGAAAATCTCAATGGTAAATTTCTTGGTAGAAAGATCCTTTGAATAAAGAAAGAGACAAGGCGAAAATGAAACTGAGATGGAGAAAGGGAGAGTGCGAGCGAACAACCGAGATGCAAAGAATGATAGAGAGGAAAAGAAAGTGAGAGAGACAAAATAAAGACATATGATGGAGACAGAGAGATTTGAGGAAAGTGACAAAGAGAGGGAGAGAAAGAGGGGGGGGGGGGGGGTAAGCTGAACCTGGAGACCTTATAATGTCTCAACATGTAGGAATATCGTTGAGTAAATGTATTTGTACGTGTAAACTTATATCTGTATATATCGTGCGACCCAGAAGAAACGGAACCGAGAATTATTGATGTTTTATCATAACTTAATCACAATTGTAATTAATGAATGACACATATTTGTAAAGCTTAGATCCTTTTCTTTCATTTGATGCAACTCATATGATTCATATTTCATGCATGAGTGATTAAAAGCAATTTGAAGGAAGGAACCAAAAGGTCATTTGGCGGGCGGTATCTGAATTTCGAACAAAAATTCACATTTCTAGAAAGTTTAGTTTCTGGCCTGTCATATGACACCTCAATCAGGAAAAATGAGCGAGGAATAATATAGTTATGTTTGTTCAAATTGATGCTTGCATTTCCATAATTTGATTTCAAAAGATCTTTTTCTGGTTGCCTGCCGTAGCAACGAGCAGTATTGACAAAAGACTTAACTCCGTTTCATTCACAATCAGCCATGTATGAAGCCTTTCGTCTATGTCTGATCGTCATCGAAACGGAGTCAAGTCTTTTGTCAATTCCGCTTGTTCCTACGGCAGGCAGCCAGTGAAAACAATTTTTTAAATCTACATAATACACCAACGCTGTTAACCGCAACCATTGCTCCAGCCGTAGCTCATATGTCAGTACACCATGTTGATCAAATATAGAAAGATATCAAAATGAAATTTGAATTAAAAAAATCAAATCTACCATGCACTGAGAGGCTTCAGGTAAAATCATGAATGCTCTATGACTGGCTTGGGACTAGTTTCTGAGGGACCAGTCACCGAATATCCATAGAAGAATACAGGTGTCTTGAAATGAGTACAAGATACATTTGATTTTTACCCCCCGTCAAGAAATGAAAAACTAAGGATGTAAACTATAAATATACTCATCAGAACACAAATATTTAATTAAACAGAGTTGTTTAAAAAGTCCCGGGGGCGTCGTTGATATTTTCTCGATACGCGATTGCTATTTGCGCACACCCATGCGATATGCACAAAGTATATAAAAGCGTAATATTATTATTACTATTATTTTACTTAAATATATTATATTTGTTAATTGTACATACCTTATATTTATTTTGTGTAATCATTTTTTTGTGTACAGAATTGTTTAATTGTTACTGATGTTATTTGTAATGTTGTCTTTTGTTGTAAACCGACTTTAAAACCGCCTTTTGGCTGGATACAGGTTTTTTGTTGATAAGGTATTAAAGTAAAACAAACAAACAAAGAAATGGTTGGTCTCCTGACGGAAAAATTACAAAAATTACAAAAATATTACAAGACGTATGTAGAAAACCCAGTTACACTCACACACTTGTGCACTATTACACACATAAAACACACACCCACTACCACTCCCTCACTCTCTGTACAATCACCATCATCCGGCCATTTTATCTTTCTAACTGCTACAAAACACATAAACACATTCAAAGGCATATTTACCGTGCGGCTTCTTATTAGTTCAACAACTTTTACACGAAAAGCTTCTTGCGATTTTCCCTAGTTGAAGAAAAGCCAAATCGTTCCATTCCTTTGTATGTCAGCAGGAATTAACAAATTATCAATATAAAGACCGTTCAATAGTTGTTTCTTGTATGAGGCTAATATAGAAGTACCATGAAAATGCTGTATTTATCTCTATTATTTATATGATGTGCAGAACTTGCAAAATATTCTGATTTTATCGATGAATTTTGAATGCATTTAATAGTTGTAGACCATACATTTATTTGAAATGCATATTAGTTTGCCGGCTTGTCATTTTGTTTCATAAGGCTTCAATATTCCCAAATGACCTATTTATATATTTCACATGACTTCTTGAATGCATTTGCCTAATTCATCATTTGTTGAGTATTGACTGCGGATCGTCACATCGGATTTGACCGAATAATATCATAATATAATTACTCATCTAGGATATACTGGTTTACAACTTAATTGCTAACATTACAATACGTTTTTTAGTTCAAAATTAGAAATAAAAAATCTATACTGAAACTGGGAAGGGATTTGCTTTGAAAAGGCTTGAATCCATTTTCATCAGGCATCTAGGCTCCGACGCCATTTTGTCCGCCGGCACCTGTGGTAGAAAAGGAGATGAATGTGAAAATCAAAGTATTAAATGCAAAACGATGATAAATCCAATACTCCTGCAAGGTACATCTTTAAACGGCACCTTCGCTGAGGTATATGTCTTTGAGCAACGCATTTGTATCTACATTGCTCCTCTTAATCAGATGTGTATTGGGTATCCGGTAGGATGCGAACCTCACTGTGGTCGGATGAGCTTTGGCGCGCCCGTATAGGGCGATTAGCTACAATGCTCCCAAGGGAGTAGAGATTGTGTACTATATAATGTGCAGAATAGAAAATTTGGTATTAGAATCCAGAACATAATTGCAAAGCTATTATTTCTAAAATTATAATGAGTTTAGTGTATATAAATGTAAGGCATGTCAAACCATTCAAAAGGGGATATGACCCGATTCTGATAACTATACTTTGCTAATAATATTTTGCTTGTAAATACACAGGATAGGGGTTAATTAACAATCAAAGAAACCAGACTTTCAAATTGAAAAGCCCCGGAATGATATTAAGGACGGCATTTGTTCCCTCTTGAAACGCCGAACATACCCCGGTGTGTGCAGCTGAATATACAATGGCGTCTTTTTTTGTTTACAAGCGACAGATTCCTTTATTTTTGTATCGCTGCAATTGTCATCAAAATAAAACCATGCGCGGGGTTTGGAGTGAGGCAATAGATTATACATTTAGCCTGACGGTAGTGAAGTAAGAGAAAGAAGTCAAGAGAAGATGAAAACACAGGCACTGAAAATGTGTGAGATGTCATGGGACATCGTCTGCTTGTGCAAGTCATGTCCATACTGTGATCTCACACATCTCATCAGCGTTCGGAGAGCTCTTCAGGTGCTATGCCTGGGCTGTATTTAAGCGTTTTGTAATTTATAATAATAATTGCTTCGAATGTTTCCAAGCATTGGATTTTGATAACCTTGTCGAATCAAAGTTTCAACTTTGCAATAATTAAAATAAAGTTAGTTTTTAAAATCAATGAATATCTACTTTAATGAATCTGTTGTTACTTTATTTTACATATGTTTTTGCCAACTACGTCTACCAAATCAAATGTTACCCGGGAAGCTGTCTTGACAATACCTTGTTGGTTTTTTCAACAGCTGTACCAAATTTAATTCTATCACCATTTACGCCTATATCATCATGTTTACAGCCGAAGTCCACTCCAAAAAAAATTTGCTTTTGAATAAAACAAGAGAAACAGAGGAAAATAATTTGAGTTAATCGGATAACTAATAAGGAAGTTAAGATTTTTTTGGAAAAAGTATGAACAAGTAAAGAAAAACAGAAATCACTAGACAAATTGCCAATTTGTTTATCAGTTTGTGACAGCATTGCCTTACTATTTATCAATTGCTTTATATATTTTTGTTCCATTAATCTCCCGTTTTAACCCCCAAAAAGTGATTTCCCCAAAGCCTTTGGCCAGGTTATATATTTGTATCATATTGCGTGCATGACATTTCACAAATTTAGTTATGAACTTTGAAGAATTTATACTATTTTCTGAATATTGACTTTTCATAAAAAAAGTTGCCTATTTGACTTGTGGTTTTCAAAGATTTTCATGTCATTAAAAGTCCATAACTTTCTTGTTAGTAATCCGACTTTACTCAAACTTATTTTGATTGATTTGTCTGATTTCTCTGCTTCTATTGAAAGTACGTTATTTTTGGAGTGGACTTGCCCTTTAAGTTTATGTCATTTCAAAAAATCGAATTATACGGTACTGCATGTTTTTTAATATTGATGGGTTTTTTAACAGCTGTGCCCAAATTACGAGCAAAAGACTATATATCACAATCAAGAAAGTAACCATTTATGAATATATCATCATGTTTAAGTTTATTTAATTTCAATTTAATTATGCGAAACTGTGTGTTTTCTAATCAATGTATTGTAAACATGTTTTTGAACTAAGATGGAATTTAATTGAATAAATGGAGATGAATTATATATATGATTATGAAAACACTATCTTGGATTCTATAGCGACATAAGCAATTATCATGAAAGACCATCTATAATGGTTTTGGAGGATATGGCTTTAAAATCTAAGAGTGTAATAGTTCACACACCCCTGTCCATTATTTGCAAGTGCCCTAACTTTATTGATAAGTGTCCTACTTGTAGTGTCCCCCAACCTGTAAAATTCTGTCCGCGGCCCTAATTTCAGACAAAATACTACTTTATACTCACCATAGCAAACGACTGATTTACCAGTGCGTCTGTTACATGTGCAGATCTGGCCGTATATCGTACAAGCTGGATCGAAAAAGCAATGAACAAAGAAATGTTTGTTTAATTACCAGAAGGTACTATTTTGATGAATTATTACAATTTTTATAAACTCTTATTTTGTTTCATATATAAGAATTTTAGAGGGCCGCCATTTACGAGGTAAAGTCATACGACAATAAGACGAATTCTATTGCTATGCTTTCATTCATGTGAGGAAGTTCATGGTATCAATGGTATTCAATAACGTATCAAGTTTCAACCTGCTCATACGAGTGATCAATATTGTATATTTAATTTTATATCCCTCAGATTCTTATTCGATGATTGATCAAAATTATATCACATAACAAAGAACGTCTCGATCTATCATTGTGTCAGAGGGTTTTGGCGTTCTATCAATTGACCTAAGGTCAAATGATAAAACACCAGAACCTCGTGATAGTACGCCTAACCCATCTGCGACTTTTGCACACACAGAGCAAAAGGGATTTAAAATGCCCTCCAGTGGGCGACTCCGGAAGGTGTCACGGCGCTCACGCCATGAAATTTACGCTGAGCCACAGTAACTGCACTACACTACTATCTGCAGTACATGTATAGATTGGATTTCTGTGTGTTGGATTTCTTTTAGCGTTGGAAATTTGAAACTTTTGAACCTCGAAAGACTGTAAATATGTGAAAAAGACCATTGATGTTGGATATATTTTCTAGACCTATTCACGAATCAATGAAAGGGATGTGGTATATAAAACAAATATGAACTGCTCTGTAAAGCGGATGGTGGTGGAAATTATCACTCCCTCGGTGGCGTTCATATTGGTCATTCTAAGGGCCGGTATAAACACCACCTTGGGAATGATACTTTCCACCAGCATCCCCGTGAGCAGTCAATATTTGTATACGGTGAAGGTAACGTTAAATTACTGCAATATCTGCAGCCTGGATAACATGAATAATACAATGGTAGTAACAGTGCGTCATTATGTAACCAGGTAGTCTCATCAGTATCAATGATGCATGTTGTGAGGGTCCTGCAATTACTACTAAATGATTGCCCCTGGGCAGAAAGGGACAGATATGTTAAACCACCTCGTCCATACGAGGGTGTAAGCAAGAAGACAGGATCGAGTCCAGGACCTCTCGTATGAAATTTAAGAATTTTCACCAATATACCACACTGCCCCAATGTGATCTGTCGCTTAAATCTACAAGCACTTTAATAGACAACTTTTCCAAATTGATATCAATGAAATGTGAAAATCTTCATTTTTAAACAGCAATATTCACCACTTGGTTAGCATTGTCGCCTTCATGAGATCAAAATCACTAACTGAAAATATATTGATGCGATTAAGTGACATTAATAATACATCGATCATTAAAAGGACCTGGTAACTTTGTTCACATGAAAGGAAATGGTGCTAAAACAGTGAATTCAATGCTAGATTTACAAAATAAAGATAATCTGAAAGTTTGAGTGAGAACAGACCAATATTAATGTTAAAAAATTGAGAAAACTGATCTGATCTATGTTATCATAATTTTTCGATGAATGTAGATCGTCACAAAGCAATGAATTGGCTTTATATACCATTTCAAACATGTAAGTGTTGACAACAATTAAAAACTTGTTTTATGTCTTATTTTCATAGAACAACGGTTGGGAAAGTTCACAAATTGGTTTGGAGAATTAATTGTTAGATGGTGTCGCACAGCGATGCCTACAAAGAAAACCATAACTATCTTTGTGGTTTGATATTTTTCAGGACTTTTTGCACGTTAAAGAGTTAGTACAGTAGAAGGAATATAATCATTAAAATTTCATACACAAATTACGCAGTTTTTCATCAACCAACAATGTTACCGGTTCACTCTAAGAGCGATAGACAGGAAGTACTGTAGCGCTTACACAATTACAGAATGACAAACATAAAATACATAGACCCATGAAAATAGGTGAATTGCATGAAGTTACTGAGAGAAGAAGTTTGTTCTAAGGGATCTCTTGAAAGAGGCAAAAACGGGTTAATTCTCTAATGAAAAGTGTAATATTGTTCAACGTTTTCGAAGCTGCCAGCGTAAAACGGTTTCTAAGAAGATGACAGTCTGGATTTGGGAATAATTAGTTTCTATTTGTTACTTGTTGAGCGAAGGTAACGAACTGCCGTATATATTTGGAGGGTCTCATTAAGATTTAGGTGCCATTACATAAAATTAAAAAAAGCTCTAGAGCAAGTCTTAAACTTCAGATATGCTTTTCAATATTGCTCTATTTAAATACAAACATGTTTGAAATTATAGTATCAGTCTGTTGAATCAGTAAAACATCTCGTCATTCATTCTATAACTAACCTTTGTATTTCCTCATGCGACTCCCCCTCTTCTCCGCATACAACATGTCGGTGATCACAGGATCACGTTTCATAAACTCGAGGTCGAAACCCGTGTCGTCGTCTTCGTCAAGGAAAGCACTTACTGTGATCACGGCCACGGCGACCACAAGGTACAAGGTGATGGCAGATTTCGAAGCCATTCTGACGGAGAAAAAGTCAACGTCGAATACAACCTTCAATATGATTATTTGAAGTCACGCATGCACTAATAAAATAACAATAATAACAAAATTAATGATGTTGATAATAATAACGATGATGATAATAATAATGATAATAACGATTACAATGATGATGATGATGATTATAATTAAACAAATAGTAATGATACTAATAGCGACATATGGCAGCCATATCCATCCTATGGATGCCTACAACGTATTTGGCTTTTAACAACTGCCCTAAGGCCCTGAAAGCTTCAAACACATAGCATTCCTACTAGGCTGCCATTTAAAACACTTAGCTAGAGATTTGCAAATGTATATTTAATGTCTTGCGAACCGCGAACCATGTTACCCACCGACGGGTGACGCGTAAGAAGTGCACGACGCCTCCACGTAATACCAAATTATTTTTCTCTACGATTATAGTCAGACTCCCAATTATTTCATAAAAAAAGAAAGCGATTACCTTTAAGAATTCTACATTACTACAAAAATTCTGCTGGTTTCATTTTTAACATAGGCTTCTATGATTATTGCCCCTTTGGAAATCTAACAAAAGAGATTAGAGTTCAGAATAAGGTTTGTAAAGGCAATGAACATGATGAATGTTTTAAAAAGAGCACATCGAAATATTGCACTATTAAAAGTCAAATTCAAAATGCCGTGAGATGAAAAGACCAAAAAAGGGCAATTCTTGATGATATTTCACATCTAAAATTAATTTATAGAATATGCAAGTA
Organism: Strongylocentrotus purpuratus; assembly: GCF_000002235.5. NCBI lineage: Eukaryota > Metazoa > Echinodermata > Echinoidea > Camarodonta > Strongylocentrotidae > Strongylocentrotus > Strongylocentrotus purpuratus. The sequence goes on from NW_022145521.1 coordinate 478,389, forward strand.
TGAAGATAAGTATGTTATTAAAACTCTTATATCAAAGTATCTACATGTATATAACTGATATGAACATGCAATAGGCAATTATCATTGATATCTCAAATTTTGGTCACATTGCGACTCATGTTTGCATATTTCGTATTTTATTTCTTATTCTTTGTTTCCTTTTTTGAATGGCTACATTTATTTCCACTCCACCATTCAACACAGAGCTAAGTGCACATCCGCTATTCGCTACACACACACATATACATACACACACGCTTGCGTGTACACACACACACACACACACCCACACACCACCTCACACACGCAAACACACACACACACACACACGCAAACACAAAATATATATATACACTCACACAACACACTCACAAACTCATACCTAAAGATCGTTTAAACACATTTCCATTTTAAATTTCACTTTAAAGCCTTTTGAGGCCGCCATCCTAGTCAAGCATTGCTTATTATATGTATATATGTAAAAAAAAAATATTTTGACATGAAGTTTTTATTGCTGGTATATTTGGAAAAAGCAGAAATAAAATCGAATCAATAGTATACAACCTTGGCTAAGCTCCCTTTAGAATAATATGTATGCGGTCTGATTCTATATCTCGATCACCCCCACCCCCCTCCAACAAACACAAAATATATATATACACTCACACAACACACTCACAAACTCATACCTAAAGATCGTTTACACACATTTCCATTTTAAATTTCACTTTAAAGGCTTTTGAGGCCGCCATCCTAGTCAAGCATTGCTTATTATATGTATATATGTAAAAAAAAAATATTTTGACATGAAGTTTTTATTGCTGGTATATTTGGAAAAAGCAGAAATAAAATCGAATCAATAGTATACAACCTTGGCTAAGCTCCCTTTAGAATAATATGTATGCGGTCTGATTCTATATCTCGATCACCCCCACCCCCCTCCAACAATCCTTGGTCATTGAACGAGCTCTAAAGTATCAGCAAAATATAAAGTATAAAGGTCTTGGAAAACAATGTCCGAAGAAAAAAAAAAGGGAATGGCCGCTACTTAACACTGAATATAAAATCAATTATGAAATTGATCTTACCTTTTGGTGAAACGACGTTTTAATAGACAGGAGACACGATCTCGCAAGACAGGGAACAATCACTTTGAGACTTGGTATCACTGAGAAATAGTATCATGGCAAACTTTTGATTGCGTCGGTATTTATAGATATCCATTCCTTTTTTTCTTTAGATATTATGCAACGGTATTAAAAAAAGGAGCTGTCAAAGTTCTACGATCTTCATTGGTTTCTCAATGTGTTAATCTCCTCGCGATGTTTTAATATTCTTTTTGGTTTCACGGGTGTCAAGTTTTGTATATATTTATGCGTCTTCTCTAAAGAGTAATAAATTCTAAATTCTCCCTCCTTTCTCCATTTATTTCTCTTTTTCTCTCCGTGGCTTTCTTGCTCACCCCTCTCTTTTAGTCTCTCTCACTGTCTCTCTCATTTTCTCTATCCCTCTTCTGAGTTTTCATCATAATTACACGTGCATGACACAAAACCGTCCGCATATAAACACTCTCTTGCAATGCTCTTTCCTGCCTCTTTTTTGTTCACTGTCT